>NC_133108.1:17150877-17450877 GCF_022965805.1 Primulina eburnea
CCCCCCCCCCAACCCCCATAAGAGAGAAATCGAAAAAAAGGACGATGCTTCTTCCCCGAAAGTGACTACATTCTGGCATCATATCTGCTGAACAAAATTTTTCAGAGGGATACCTCTAAGAACTGCAAAGCTTACAAAAATATCGCCCCCAACACCTCCTCCTACCGCTACCGAATTTCATATTCCGCGGTCGTGTCCCTCCAACACTTCCCATGCCATTAAGATGTGGGGCATTTTACTTTGTGAAATTTCCATATCATAAAGCTTTCTGATAAAGATATTGTTTCTGCAATAGGTGTTGAAAGCTACAATTTTGAGATCTCGCCCCCAACACGTTCTCATACCTCTACGAAATTTCTTATTCCGCTCTAGGGCCCTCCATGTGGGGTATTTTATTTGCTGCATTTACCATAACTTAAAACTCATTTCTAAAGATACAGTTGCTGCAACATGTGTTGGAAGATGCAATTTTTTGAACTCGCCCCCAACACCTCCTCCTATCGATACAGAATATTTAAGATATAAACAAGGAAGATATATATTTAAGATTTTATTTATGTTTCATTGCAAACAATTAAATTATAATCGAAATCAATTGATTTCAAATTCATTCCCCAAAGACTTTTTTTATTATTATTTTGATAATTATTCATATGAAAAAATTAGTAAAATTTTATATAAATAGATACATTTTCCCTCTTATTTCATTACTAAATAGGTAACCAGAGCAACTATAAATAGAATTGTATCGTTGTTCATTTGAACAAATTATTGAATAATTCCTTCGTTCTTTCGTGAATTATTTCACTTCAATGTGTCGTTATTATTCTACTTTCACATGACATTTCTATTTGTCTAACAGTTTATCATTGTTCCACACGTGTCCGATTCTAAATGGGGTATCTTAGGTCTTGGCGTATCCAGCGTCGACACACTGAATATAATCAACCATATTTGCCATAATGGTATTGAAACCCTATAGAGAGACATCGAAAAAAAGGACGATGCTTCTTCCCCGAAAGTGACTACATTCTGGCATCATATCTGCTGAACAAAATTTTTCAGAGGGATACCTCTAAGAACTGCAAAGCTTACAAAAATATCGCCCCCAACACCTCCTCCTACCGCTACCGAATTTCATATTCCGCTGTCGTGTCCCTCCAACACTTCCCATGCCATTAAGATGTGGGGCATTTTACTTTGTGAAATTTCCATATCATAAAGCTTTCTGCTAAAGATATTGTTTCTGCAATAGGTGTTGAAAGCTACAATTTTGAGATCTCGCCCCCAACACGTTCTCATACCGCTACGAAATTTCTTATTCCGCTCTAGGGCCCTCCATGTGGGGTATTTTATTTGCTGCATTTACCATAACTTAAAACTCATTTCTAAAGATACAGTTGCTGCAACATGTGTTGGAAGATGCAATTTTTTGAACTCGCCCCCTACACCTCCTCCTATCGATACAGAATATTTAAGATATAAACAAGGAAGATATATATTTAAGATTTTATTTATGTTTCATTGCAAACAATTAAATTATAATCGAAATCAATTGATTTCAAATTCATTCCCCAAAGACTTTTTTTATTATTTATTTTGATAATTATTCATATGAAAAAATTAGTAAAATTTTATATAAATAGATACATTTTCCCTCTTATTTCATTACTAAATAGGTAACCAGAGCAACTATAAATAGAATTGTATCGTTGTTCATTTGAACAAATTATTGAATAATTCCTTCGTTCTTTCGTGAATTATTTCACTTCAATGTGTCGTTATTATTCTACTTTCACATGACATTTCTATTTGTCTAACTGTTTATCATTGTTCCACACGTGTCCGATTCTAAATGGGGTATCTTAGGTCTTGGCGTATCCAGCGTCGACACACTGAATATAATCAACCAGATTTGCCATAATGGTATTGAACCCCTATAGAGAGACATCGAAAAAAAGGACGATGCTTCTTCCCCGAAAGTGACTACATTCTGGCATCATATCTGCTGAACAAAATTTTTCAGAGGGATACCTCTAAGAACTGCAAAGCTTACAAAAATATCGCCCCCAACACCTCCTCCTACCGCTACAGAATTTCTTATTCCGCTGTCGTGTCCCTCCAACACTGCCCATGCCATTAAGATGTGGGGCATTTTACTTTGTGAAATTTCCATATCATAAAACTTTCTGCTAAAGATATTGTTGCTGCAATAGGTGTTGAAAGCTACAATTTTGAGATCTCGCCCCAACACGTTCTCATACCGCTGCGAAATTTCTTATTCCGCTCTAGGGCCCTCCATGTGGGGTATTTTATTTGCTGCATTTACCATAACTTAAAACTCATTTCTAAAGATACAGTTGCTGCAACATGTGTTGGAAGATGCAATTTTTTGAACTCGCCCCCTACACCTCCTCCTATCGATACAGAATATTTAAGATATAAACAAGGAAGATATATATTTAAGATTTTATTTATGTTTCATTGCAAACAATTAAATTATAATCGAAATCAATTGATTTCAAATTCATTCCCCAAAGACTTTTTTTATTATTATTTTGATAATTATTCATATGAAAAAATTAGTAAAATTTTATATAAATAGATACATTTTCCCTCTTATTTCATTACTAAATAGGTAACCAGAGCAACTATAAATAGAATTGTATCGTTGTTCATTTGAACAAATTATTGAATAATTCCTTCGTTCTTTCGTGAATTATTTCACTTCAATGTGTCGTTATTATTCTACTTTCACATGACATTTCTATTTGTCTAACAGTTTATCATTGTACCACACGTGTCCGATTCTAAATGGGGTATCTTAGGTCTTGGCGTATCCAGCGTCGACACACTGAATATAATCAACAATATTTGCCATAATGGTATTGAAACCCTGTAGATAGACATCGAAAAAAAGGACGATGCTTCTTCCCCGAAAGTGACTACATTCTGGCATCATATCTGCTGAACAAAATTTTTCAGAGGGATACCTCTAAGAACTGCAAAGCTTACAAAAATATCGCCCCCAACACCTCCTCCTACCGCTACCGAATTTCATATTCCGCGGTCGTGTCCCTCCAACACTTCCCATGCCATTAAGATGTGGGGCATTTTACTTTGTGAAATTTCCATATCATAAAGCTTTCTGATAAAGATATTGTTTCTGCAATAGGTGTTGAAAGCTACAATTTTGAGATCTCGCCCCCAACACGTTCTCATACCTCTACGAAATTTCTTATTCCGCTCTAGGGCCCTCCATGTGGGGTATTTTATTTGCTGCATTTACCATAACTTAAAACTCATTTCTAAAGATACAGTTGCTGCAACATGTGTTGGAAGATGCAATTTTTTGAACTCGCCCCCTACACCTCCTCCTATCGATACAGAATATTTAAGATATAAACAAGGAAGATATATATTTAAGATTTTATTTATGTTTCATTGCAAACAATTAAATTATAATCGAAATCAATTGATTTCAAATTCATTCCCCAAAGACTTTTTTTATTATTTATTTTGATAATTATTCATATGAAAAAATTAGTAAAATTTTATATAAATAGATACATTTTCCCTCTTATTTCATTACTAAATAGGTAACCAGAGCAACTATAAATAGAATTGTATCGTTGTTCATTTGAACAAATTATTGAATAATTCCTTCGTTCTTTCGTGAATTATTTCACTTCAATGTGTCGTTATTATTCTACTTTCACATGACATTTCTATTTGTCTAACTGTTTATCATTGTTCCACACGTGTCCGATTCTAAATGGGGTATCTTAGGTCTTGGCGTATCCAGCGTCGACACACTGAATATAATCAACCAGATTTGCCATAATGGTATTGAACCCCTATAGAGAGACATCGAAAAAAAGGACGATGCTTCTTCCCCGAAAGTGACTACATTCTGGCATCATATCTGCTGAACAAAATTTTTCAGAGGGATACCTCTAAGAACTGCAAAGCTTACAAAAATATCGCCCCCAACACCTCCTCCTACCGCTACCGAATTTCTTATTCCGCTGTCGTGTCCCTCCAACACTGCCCATGCCATTAAGATGTGGGGCATTTTACTTTGTGAAATTTCCATATCATAAAACTTTCTGCTAAAGATATTGTTGCTGCAATAGGTGTTGAAAGCTACAATTTTGAGATCTCGCCCCAACACGTTCTCATACCGCTACGAAATTTCTTATTCCGCTCTAGGGCCCTCCATGTGGGGTATTTTATTTGCTGCATTTACCATAACTTAAAACTCATTTCTAAAGATACAGTTGCTGCAACATGTGTTGGAAGATGCAATTTTTTGAACTCGCCCCCAACACCTCCTCCTATCGATACAGAATATTTAAGATATAAACAAGGAAGATATATATTTAAGATTTTATTTATGTTTCATTGCAAACAATTAAATTATAATCGAAATCAATTGATTTCAAATTCATTCCCCAAAGACTTTTTTTATTATTATTTTGATAATTATTCATATGAAAAAATTAGTAAAATTTTATATAAATAGATACATTTTCCCTCTTATTTCATTACTAAATAGGTAACCAGAGCAACTATAAATAGAATTGTATCGTTGTTCATTTGAACAAATTATTGAATAATTCCTTCGTTCTTTCGTGAATTATTTCACTTCAATGTGTCGTTATTATTCTACTTTCACATGACATTTCTATTTGTCTAACAGTTTATCATTGTTCCACACGTGTCCGATTCTAAATGGGGTATCTTAGGTCTTGGCGTATCCAGCGTCGACACACTGAATATAATCAACCATATTTGCCATAATGGTATTGAAACCCTATAGAGAGACATCGAAAAAAAGGACGATGCTTCTTCCCCGAAAGTGACTACATTCTGGCATCATATCTGCTGAACAAAATTTTTCAGAGGGATACCTCTAAGAACTGCAAAGCTTACAAAAATATCGCCCCCAACACCTCCTCCTACCGCTACAGAATTTCTTATTCCGCTGTCGTGTCCCTCCAACACTGCCCATGCCATTAAGATGTGGGGCATTTTACTTTGTGAAATTTCCATATCATAAAACTTTCTGCTAAAGATATTGTTGCTGCAATAGGTGTTGAAAGCTACAATTTTGAGATCTCGCCCCCAACACGTTCTCATACCGCTACGAAATTTCTTATTCCGCTCTAGGGCCCTCCATGTGGGGTATTTTATTTGCTGCATTTACCATAACTTAAAACTCATTTCTAAAGATACAGTTGCTGCAACATGTGTTGGAAGATGCAATTTTTTGAACTCGCCCCCTAACACCTCCTCCTATCGATACAGAATATTTAAGATATAAACAAGGAAGATATATATTTAAGATTTTATTTATGTTTCATTGCAAACAATTAAATTATAATCGAAATCAATTGATTTCAAATTCATTCCCCAAAGACTTTTTTTATTATTTATTTTGATAATTATTCATATGAAAAAATTAGTAAAATTTTATATAAATAGATACATTTTCCCTCTTATTTCATTACTAAATAGGTAACCAGAGCAACTATAAATAGAATTGTATCGTTGTTCATTTGAACAAATTATTGAATAATTCCTTCGTTCTTTCGTGAATTATTTCACTTCAATGTGTCGTTATTATTCTACTTTCACATGACATTTCTATTTGTCTAACAGTTTATCATTGTTCCACACGTGTCCGATTCTAAATGGGGTATCTTAGGTCTTGGCGTATCCAGCGTCGACACACTGAATATAATCAACCATATTTGCCATAATGGTATTGAAACCCTATAGAGAGACATCGAAAAAAAGGACGATGCTTCTTCCCCGAAAATGACTACATTCTGGCATCATATCTGCTGAACAAAATTTTTCAGAGGGATACCTCTAAGAACTGCAAAGCTTACAAAAATATCGCCCCCAACACCTCCTCCTACCGCTACCGAATTTCATATTCCGCTGTCGTGTCCCTCCAACACTGCCCATGCCATTAAGATGTGGGGCATTTTACTTTGTGAAATTTCCATATCATAAAACTTTCTGCTAAAGATATTGTTGCTGCAATAGGTGTTGAAAGCTACAATTTTGAGATCTCGCCCCCAACACGTTCTCATACCGCTACGAAATTTCTTATTCCGCTCTAGGGCCCTCCATGTGGGGTATTTTATTTGCTGCATTTACCATAACTTAAAACTCATTTCTAAAGATACAGTTGCTGCAACATGTGTTGGAAGATGCAATTTTTTGAACTCGCCCCCAACACCTCCTCCTATCGATACAGAATATTTAAGATATAAACAAGGAAGATATATATTTAAGATTTTATTTATGTTTCATTGCAAACAATTAAATTATAATCGAAATCAATTGATTTCAAATTCATTCCCCAAAGACTTTTTTTATTATTTATTTTGATAATTATTCATATGAAAAAATTAGTAAAATTTTATATAAATAGATACATTTTCCCTCTTATTTCATTACTAAATAGGTAACCAGAGCAACTATAAATAGAATTGTATCGTTGTTCATTTGAACAAATTATTGAATAATTCCTTCGTTCTTTCGTGAATTATTTCACTTCAATGTGTCGTTATTATTCTACTTTCACATGACATTTCTATTTGTCTAACTGTTTATCATTGTTCCACACGTGTCCGATTCTAAATGGGGTATCTTAGGTCTTGGCGTATCCAGCGTCGACACACTGAATATAATCAACCAGATTTGCCACAATGGTATTGAACCCCTATAGAGAGACATAGAAAAAAAGGACGATGCTTCTTCCTCGAAAATGACTACATTTGTAATGGCCGAGATTTAATTATTATAATCAGACGTTGATTAATTGTCATGATAGAACTCAAATGACGAGGCCGGGCGTAGGTGCAAGAAAAATAAGATTTTGTACAGAACTCGTGGCGCCCGAGCGGTAGAAAGAGACCGCCCGAGCGCCAATGCACCATAAATATGGATTTTGGACAGAAAGTCTGGCGCCCGAGCGGCAGAAAGTTACCGCCCGAGCGCCAGTGTTCCATAAGAATATCCTTCGGACAGAACTTGTGGCGTCCGAGAGGCAGAACATTGCCGCTCGAGCGCCAGTGTGTAAATCTCCGAGGCTTGGACAGAAGGCTCCGCGCTCGAGCGGTAAAGATTGACCGCTCGAGCGCGAATCATGCAAAACGAGATTTCGCCACTTGCCTTCTTGCATGCATCGTATGTGTGTATATATATATATATGTATACTTCGAGATTTCTTCAGAAAGAAGAACGAAGGATTCGAGAAAGGTTCCAGAATAGGGTTGAAAATCCTTACGCCTTTTGTGAGAAATCCGCCCGTCTGATTTTAGATCCGACTTCGGTACCGTGTTCCTATCAACACAGGCTACAACTGGACGTAAGTTTTATTACGTTTAGACATGAGTTGAATTTATGATGTTGTCAGAATTGAATAGAATTCATATATGATGTTATTGTCATGTTAGACATCATAGAATCAAAGTCAGATCGAGAAACAGACTGCTTATGTAATTGTTATGAATTTCAGAAGATCTTGACTGAGATTTAACACTAGACTTGTAGTGTTCTTGATTTAAGAATAGAAAGATGAGTTTTTCTATGAATTCTGGTATTATATCTGTGATGTTTGATTTGACGGGGTTATCAAGATTGTATTGTGTATCGTTGAAACATCAGTTGATTCAGATTGTTCAGATTCAGAAATGAATTCGATTGTATTGTGATATCGTTGATATGGATTAGATTGTATCTGTTTCGATATTGATCAGATTATATACAGTGTTGAGTATTGACCAGAACAGATTGTGTATTGAGTTATTCATTGACACAGTGTATTCGATATTGTCATTTCAGATTTGATATGGACAGATTTGAATACAGGTCATCGTCTTCCTCAGACCGGGACGACAAAGGTATAATTCATGTGATATTCGGGAAGACAAAACTCAAATAAGATCCTATTTGAGTTTCCCAGCAAAAATCACATACTAACTTTATTGTTTATATTATGATTTGTTTATAGAATTTATATTCAAATCTTTTAAGATATTTATGCTTTGTTTACAGATGGTTATACATTGCATGTTAAGATGTTTATGCTGTGTTTACAGATTGTTATTCATTGCATTTAAGATAGAAAGTCTTTGGCAGGTCCGCCAAAGCTAGACGTTCGGTGGTATTGACGCATCGGATCAGATCTAGACCGATTGCAGATATTCGATACAGCTAGCACCGAAGTCTAAGAATAAGACGTACAGTCACCCCGATTGGAGGGTAGGTGACAGCCATTGACGTCTTATTCATACCGGGATCCCTAGAGTTATAGTTGAGTCAAGTCTAGACATGATTTGATTAGAACAGCATGCGTTTATGGATTGGTTTCATAGACTATGGAACCTATTGTTATTGCTTTCAGTCAGGACAACATGTTTCAAGATTTAGATTGTTTATATACATGTTTATCTGATTTGAGTTGCATGTTTAGTTAGACTAGATTTCATAGATGATGAAATCTATTACTATCGCCTTTGTTTTTATTCATGACAGCATGTTTCATGAATTATTATGTGTATATGCATGTTTACCATGTTTTATACTGGGATTTATTCTCACCGGAGTATCTTGCTGTTGTCTTGTTTTGTATGTGTGCATGACAACAGGTGGGGCTGGATCAGGGTCGAGATGACGATGAGAGAAGACGAGTTAGCGTGGTGATTCCGGACTTATAGCAGACTTGGTTTATCACTTTAAATTAGTAACTGAACCTTAGACTTAGGTTGTACAGTATTGTACTTTTCTACTGAATTGTAGTGTATATACAGACATGTATATTATTTAGATTCCATTACCTTCCGCATTTACATTTTAAAAAGAAAAATTTTTAGACCCTATTTATCAGAACTGGTAATTAAATCCCAAAGATGATTAAGAAGATGATTAGCGTCCGGGTCCCCACAACAGGTGGTATCAGAGCCGTAGGTTCTGTAGAGTAAGATAGTCAGAACTGATAGATCCTCTAGAGTGAGATAGCAGAGAATGAGCGGGGTAGATTGAATCTTTCTTTCCTTGCATGTGATTGCTAGCATGTGATTTATTATAATGTTGATTTACATTGTGGGTGCTAGCATGAGGCTATGTGTTACTGCTTTGAGATACATGCTTTCCTGATTACTTGATTTAGATTGGTATTATGTATCGCTATGTATGAATCAGATCTGATTCCTGATCAGCAGTAAGATGATCAGAGAAAGATTAGAACAGATTGGTTGTACTGGATTACTAATGGTTTTGGTAATTAGATATCGCTCCCCGAAGAATTCCGGAAAGAGGCAGTACTTCGTATGATCAGACAGATAGATCAGAATCTCAGATAAATGTGTCAGAAACTCCAATGGAAACGAAGTTGAGAGAATTTCAGTTACTTCAGCCACCGATTCTGAGTGGTATTGAGACATCGGAAGATTGTCAGCACTGGTTGGATGACATAGAAATACTGGTTGATTTACTTAATTGTTCAGATGAACAGAGAGTTAAATTGGTAGTTTATCAGTTACGAGAGGCTGCCAGAAATTGGTGGATTACGATCAGAGGCATATTAGAACTACGTGGTACGGTGATCACGTGGGAAGTCTTCAAAGCTGAATTCTATCAAAGATTTTTCTCAGTTTCATACCGGGAGGACAAAAGAGCAGAATTTGAGAATTTGAGACAAGGTCAACTGAATGTTGAAGAATATGTGGCGAAATTCTCTACATTACTGCATTTTGCTCCTCATTTGGCTGGGAATGACGAAGCTGTAGTGAATCAATTCGTCAGAGGATTGAATTCAGAGATAGTTGCACTGATGAACATGCAGCAACCTTATCATTTTGCTGATGCCTTGAATAAAGCAAAGAGGGCGGAGGCAAGTCTGATTAGACAATTGGGAAGGTTGAGCGTGAAGCAAACCCAGACACAGCAATACCCTCTACGATTTGAACGCGGCATCACGAGTGGGAAGCAAGATTTGCTGAAAGCTCGAAAGAAATCGTTCAAGAAATTAGGAGGTGGTTCCTCTAGTTCCAGTGGTTCTAGCCCGAGCTATACTGGGGTGTATTGCAGGATTTGTGGGGGGAGACATCCCACAGAGCAATGCCAGGGAGTGACTGGTAGTTGCCATATTTGTAGACAGCCGGGACACTTTGCTATAGTCTGTCCCCAGAGAGGCTTCCGAAGAGGTTAGGAAGCGGAGTCATTGGTGATAATGACAGAAGAACAGACCCCGAACATCATAGGTACTATTTCTTTATGATTATATTGCATATGTATTGATATGTACTAATGCAATTGTAGGAGTATCTGTGATTGAGTAGCATGGAGATATGCTATATCTATTGAGTTTGTTGGACTGTAGTATTGCTTTCCTTGATTGTTGAGAAAAATGAGGATATCTAAGATTTTTATGATATATATATATACTGCAGTAAGATAAGAATGAGATGGAGTTAGAATGTGATGTACTTGTGTTTTCTGATTTGAACGCATTATTGACATTTATATGCTAAACAAGTACAGACATATTGTAGAATTTGTTCCAGAAATGGTAAGATTCAGATCAGAGATGACTGATCAGTAGAGATACCACAGTAAGGATTCGAGCTTTAGAATTCCTTTGATAATTGTATTATATATGACTCGATTAGTACAGAAAGGAGCAGATTGCATCCTTATGTATTCAGTAAACCCACTGAAATCGAGCCTAACATTGGCAGATTCGCCAGTGATATACATGTTGGTTAATGTCAGGCTAGACAAGATTTTCGATTTGTAGATAGATTTCAGAATTGAATTACGATCAGGTATTGATTGTATGTTAGATTCAGTACAGAATAGTACAGAGGTACATCAAATAGAATGTTTCTCTTGAAGACATTTCAGTTCTATGTCTAGACTGATAGCTTCTGTGTTCAGAAGTATTTGGATGATTTATGCTTATTATATCTAGAATATAGTGATATAATTGCAGCGTCTGATTGATTGAATTGAATATTTAAAGATTTTGTTGAATATTCAGAGAACGATGATTATTGTATACAGAAATTATTCAGATAAGAATTCCGCTTGAAACAGATTGTATTCAGAATATGCGATATCTGAAGTTAGTATACAGATTGATTTTGATACAGTTGAGATTAGGATCAGTGACAGAGCATGATATCGATGTCAGAAAGATCAAAAATTTCAGAAATGCCAGAAAGATTAGAAATTTATTTTATCTGCTTGAGTATTATTGATTCTAGATCAGTATTTAATACAGATGGTATTGTTGGGGAGCATATCTTAATTGCAGATGGAATATGGCAGTTAATCAGAATGACATGAAGATAGTGACCAGAAATCGTTATTTTATGAGTTCCTTGAACTCACTAGATCTGTATAGGTTACTGCTATTTCGTATCTGATTGGATATTACTTTTGTTTTGAATCCGTATATGATACAGATTGTTGTGAACCGTTGAGATTATATACAGTTCAATTGTATCAGAGTTAATTTAAAGAATTACAGCAGTTCAGAAATGAGATCAGAATGTGTAGAGTGTTTCAGAATTGTATAACAGAATTGACATTGAGAGTCAGAGCCGAATACCAGGTAGGTATTTCTTCTTTGATTTATATTATTAACTGATTGTTTGTGCCGAATAGTTCGAATCAGATATCACAGATAGTGTCAGACATGCACGGTAGTGGATTCAGTTGTTATTCGGATAACAGACAGTTTGGATATAAACAGATTAAATCAGTTAGAATAGAATTGGTACGGAAATGTTAGCAGAAATCATACTGATATGTTTGAATCGCTAACAGAAAAGACAGAAAGATAGATATCAGAAGATTATTATAGAATTTGTATATTTCTAAATAGAAATGGGAGTGCATTTCTATGGCTGTTGTAATGAAATTACCGCCATTTACTTCAGATGGTAAGATAATATGATTATGATTGACAGATTGATCAATCTATATCTATTAGTTTGTACCAGATAACGTACAAACAAAACCAGATGACACAGATTGATGTCAGAGGAATGATCAGAATCAACAGAATGTTGAGATAGAGTATATCAGAATGTGATTTTCTGGTTAATTTTGTACTCGTGACAGAGTATATCATGAGTTTCTTCTCAGACTATGTTACAAATTGGCAGACAGTCAGAATATATTTTATCCAGATATTGGAGGATTTTGGTAGAATTATAGAGTGCTGGATGTTAGCACTAATTGATATGACTTATTATCACTGCGTGGCAATACCTATCAGCCTACCAGATGGGTAATGAGATAGTTAGAGTCAGGACCGTATACAGTGAATACTACCGATTTCTATTTCTTTTGAAGAAATTCGAAGGAAGATGAAGATAGTTCAGAATGAACAGATTTAAGAACCCAACGTCGGATGATGACGATTGGTATTTGAAGCTGAAGACTGTATATTTCCTTAGTTGAAATAAACAGATTTGATAACAACTACTGGTATTGTTTTGTTATGAACGGGGATTGGTTTATACGGATGTTGTATAACCCACCTGGCAAGATTGACTCTGTCAGAGTTAGTTTAAGAAGTATTATGACAGTATAATTCATGCAGTTTTAGTCCAGATTTGAAATCAGAGGTTGATACAAGAAAGAGATTTCAGAATGGATTCAGTGAGATGAGAGTTTGATTTAAACTCCGTATACATTTCTTTTGTTATATCTGAATGGATTGCTTGTGAGTTCGAGGACGAACTCAGATCTAAGAGGGGGAGAAATGTAATGGCCGAGATTTAATTATTATAATCAGACGTTGATTAATTGTCATGGTAGAACTCAAATGACGAGGCCGGGCGTAGGTGCAAGAAAAATAAGATTTTGTACAGAACTCGTGGCGCCCGAGCGGTAGAAAGAGACCGCCCGAGCGCCAATGCACCATAAATATGATTTTGGACAGAAAGTCTGGCGCCCGAGCGGCAGAAAGTTACCGCCCGAGCGCCAGTGTTCCATAAGAATATCCTTCGGACAGAACTTGTGGCGCCCGAGCGGCAGAACGTTACCGCTCGAGCGCCAGTGTGTAAATCGCCGAGGCTTGGACAGAAGGCTCCGCGCTCGAGCGGTAAAGATTGACCGCTCGAGCGCGAATCATGCAAAACGAGATTTCGTCACTTGCCTTCTTGCATGCATTGTATGTGTGTATATATATATATGTATATTTCGAGATTTCTTCAGAAATAAGAACGAAGGATTCGAGAAAGGTTCCGGAATAGGGTTGAAAATCCTTACGCCTTTTGTGAGAAATCCGCCCGTCTGATTTTAGATACGACTTCGGTACCGTGTTCCTATCAACACAGGCTACAACTGGACGTAAGTTTTATTACGTTTAGACATGAGTTGAATTTATGATGTTGTCAGAATTGAATAGAATTCATATATGATGTTATTGTCATGTTAGACATCATAGAATCAAAGTCATATCGAGAAACAGACTGCTTATGTAATTGTTATGAATTTCAGAAGATCTTGACTGAGATTTAACACTAGACTTGTAGTGTTCTTGATTTAAGAATAGAAAGATGAGTTTTTCTATGAATTCTGGTATTATATCTGTGATGTTTGATTTGACGGAGTTATCAAGATTGTATTGTGTACCGTTGAAACATCAGTTGATTCAGATTGTTCAGATTCAGAAATGAATTCGATTGTATTGTGATATCGTTGATATGGATTAGATTGTATCTGTTTCGATATTGATCAGATTATATACAGTGTTGAGTATTGACCAGAACAGATTGTGTATTGAGTTATTCATTGACACAGTGTATTCGATATTGTCATTTCAGATTTGATATGGACAGATTTGAATACAGGTCATCGTCTTCCTCAGACCGGGATGACAAAGGTATAATTCATGTGATATTCGGGAAGACACAACTCAAATAAGATCCTATTTGAGTTTCCCAGCAAAAATCACATACTAACTTTATTGTTTATATTATGATTTTTTTATAGAATTTATATTCAAATCTTTTAAGATATTTATGCTTTGTTTACAGATGGTTATACATTGCATGTTAAGATGTTTATGTTGTGTTTACAGATTGTTATTCATTGCATTTAAGATAGAAAGTCTTTGGCAGGTCCGCCAAAGCTAGACGTTCGGTGGTATTGACGCATCGGATCAGATCTAGACCGATTGCAGATATTCGATACAGCTAGCACCGAAGTCTAAGAATAAGACGTACAGTCACCCCGATTGGAGGGTAGGTGACAGCCATTGACGTCTTATTCATACCGGGATCCCTAAAGTTATAGTTGAGTCAAGTCTAGACATGATTTGATTAGAACAGCATGCGTTTATGGATTGGTTTCATAGACTATGGAACCTATTGTTATTGCTTTCAGTCAGGACAGCATGTTTCAAGATTTAGATTGTTTATATACATGTTTATCTGATTTGAGTTGCATGTTAAGTTAGACTAGATTTCATAGATGATGAAATCTATTACTATCGCCTTTGTTTTTATTCATGACAGCATGTTTCATGAATTATTATGTGTATATGCATGTTTACCATGTTTTATACTGTGATTTATTCTCACCGGAGTATCCGGCTGTTGTCTTGTTTTGTATGTGTGCATGACAACAGGTGGGGCTGGATCAGGGTCGAGATGACGATGAGAGAATACGAGTTAAAGTGGTGATTCCGGACTTGTAGCAGACTTGGTTTATCACTTGAAATTAGTAACTGAACCTTAGACTTAGGTTGTACAGTATTGTACTTTTATACTGAATTGTAGTGTATATACAGACATGTATATTATTTAGATTCCATTACCTTCCGCATTTACATTTTAAAAAGAAAAATTTTTAGACCCTATTTATCAGAACTGGTGATTAAATCCCAAAGATGATTAAGAAGATGATTAGCGTCCGGGTCCCCACAACATTCTGGCATCATATCTGCTGAACAAAATTTTTCAGAGGGATACCTCTAAGAACTACAAAGCTTACAAAAATATCGCCCCCAACACCTCCTCCTACCGCTACCGAATTTCATATTCGGCTGTCGTGTCCCTCCAACACTTCCCATGCCATTAAGATGTGGGGCATTTTACTTTGTGAAATTTCCATATCATAAAACTTTCTGCTAAAGATATTGTTGCTGCAATAGGTGTTGAAAGCTACAATTTTGAGATCTCGCCCCCAACACGTTCTCATACCGCTACGAAATTTCTTATTCCGCTCTAGGGCCCTCCATGTGGGGTATTTTATTTGCTGCATTTACCATAACTTAAAACTCATTTCTAAAGATACAGTTGCTGCAACATGTGTTGGAAGATGCAATTTTTTGAACTCGCCCCCAACACCTCCTCCTATCGATACAGAATATTTAAGATATAAACAAGGAAGATATATATTTAAGATTTTATTTATGTTTCATTGCAAACAATTAAATTATAATCGAAATCAATTGATTTCAAATTCATTCCCCAAAGACTTTTTATATTATTTATTTTGATAATTATTCATATGAAAAAATTAGTAAATTTTATATAAATAGATACATTTTCCCTCTTATTTCATTACTAAATAGGTAACCAGAGCAACTATAAATAGAATTGTATCGTTGTTCATTTGAACAAATTATTGAATAATTACTTCGTTCTTTCGTGAATTATTTCACTTCAATGTGTCGTTATTATTCTACTTTCACATGACATTTCTATTTGTCTAACTGTTTATCATTGTTCCACACGTGTCCGATTCTAAATGGGGTATCTTAGGTCTTGGCGTATCCAGCGTCGACACACTGAATATAATCAACCATATTTGCCATAATGGTATTGAACCCCTATAGAGGACATCGAAAAAAAGGACGATGCTTCTTCCCTGAAAATGACTACATTCTGGCATCATATCTGCTGAACAAAATTTTTCAGAGGGATACCTCTAAGAACTGCAAAGCTTACAAAAATATCGCCCCCAACACCTCCTCCTACCGCTACCGAATTTCATATTCCGCTGTCGTGTCCCTCCAACACTGCCCATGCCATTTAGATGTGGGGCATTTTACTTTGTGAAATTTCCATATCATAAAACTTTCTGCTAAAGATATTGTTGCTGCAATAGGTGTTGAAAGCTACAATTTTGAGATCTCGCCCCCAACACGTTCTCATACCGCTACGAAATTTCTTATTCCGCTCTAGGGCCCTCCATGTGGGGTATTTTATTTGCTGCATTTACCATAACTTAAAACTCATTTCTAAAGATACAGTTGCTGCAACATGTGTTGGAAGATGCAATTTTTTGAACTCGCCCCCAACACCTCCTCCTATCGATACAGAATATTTAAGATATAAACAAGGAATATATATATTTAAGATTTTATTTATGTTTCATTGCAAACAATTAAATTATAATCGAAATCAATTGATTTCAAATTCATTCCCCAAAGACTTTTTTTATTATTTATTTTGATAATTATTCATATGAAAAAATTAGTAAAATTTTATATAAATAGATACATTTTCCCTCTTATTTCATTACTAAATTGGTAACCAGAGCAACTATAAATAGAATTGTATCGTTGTTCATTTGAACAAATTATTGAATAATTACTTCGTTCTTTCGTGAATTATTTCACTTCAATGTGTTGTTATTATTCTACTTTCACATGACATTTCTATTTGTCTAACTGTTTATCATTGTTCCACACGTGTCCGATTGTAAATGGGGTATCTTAGGTCTTGGCGTATTCATCGTCGACACATTGAATATAATCAACCATATTTGCCATAATGGTATTGAACCCCTATAGAGAGACATCGAAAAAAAGGACTATGCTTCTTCCCCGAAAATGACTACATTCTGGCATCATATCTGCTGAACAAAATTTTTCAGAGGGATACCTCTAAGAACTGCAAAGCTTACAAAAATATTGGCCCCAAAACCTCCTCCTAACGCTATGGAATTTTTATTTCGCAGTCGTGTCCATCCAACACTGCCCATGCCATTAAGATGTGGGGCATTTTACTTGCTGCAATTTCCATATCTTAAAACCTCCTCCTAAAAATACTGTTGCAATAGGTGTTGAAATCTACAATTTTGAGATCTCGCCCCCAACACCTTCTCATACCGCTACGAAATTTCTTATTCCGCTCTACATCCCTCAATGTGGGGTATTTTACTTGCTGCATTTTTCCATATCCTAAAACTCATTCCTAAATATACAGTTGCTGCAACATGTGATGGAAGCTGCAATTTTTTGAACTCGCCCCGAACACCTCCTCATACCGCTACGGAATATTTAAGATATCAAAAAGTCAGATAAATATTGTAGGGATCGGGAAAGAGTTAAGAGGGGGGGTGAATGAACTCTTTCAAATTTTCTTATTTAAAAATATATTTTCAACCGTTTTCAGGCGGTTCGAAAAATTCTTTCTCAAACGGTCGAAAGAAGTGAACTACTGAAGTGTGCGGAAAACGGTTCAAATTTTTCGACGGATATTTCTAGAGGTATGATGAACTAAACAACAAGAATATGAATAACACATGACAGTTTGCACGAAGTAAGAGACACAGAATTTTTATGGATGTTCGGAGATTGAATACTCCTACGTCACCCCTTCTTCCTTTGTTAGGAAGGATTACACTAAAAGACTTTGACTTTACAAATTGTTTGTAACAGCCCAATCCAACCAGGACTTATTTCACTGCCTGTTTTGGAACTCCTAGTGATCACTTTACTTCTGGAATTTGAGAACCCTTAGTTCACCAGACTTCCAAACTTTAATCAAATAACCACAGGTTATTAATAGAACAGTAGATTGTTTTGGTAGCACGAAAAGATCCTTGAATGATCAAATTTGTGTCTGTGGAGCTGCGTGCAAATGAGCGATGATAGAAATGTAGACTATGAAAGCGCTCTAAGATCTTTGTGAAGGCAAGCTGAGAAACTTTTTCAATAGATGTATGAGTTGTGTGGCTTGCTTGTGTTTAACTTGCATTCCTCCCAGATGATATAGCCGAATGATTTAACGGTCAGAAAGTACAGTTAACGTAAACCTGAGCTTCTGAATCAGATAAGTCACTTTCTCATTTATGAGCAATAAATGTTCGCATTTAATCTTCCTTTTGCTTATCATAAATTTGAAGCTCTTTTCTTGAGGTTTACTCCTTTAGGCGACTGTGCATATAGCATCAAGTCATGAAAACTGTCTCTGAACGTCCTTTCTGGGAAGGAGAGATAAATGCACATCTTCCTTGGAATTGATGTGAGATCTTTGACTTCGAGAATTTGAATGCATTCAACCGGTCAGAGAATGTCGTTTAGCCATAAGTGAGTCTCTTAAATGAACCGGTTCACTCTCGTTGTAATCTAAAGAATAAGCGGTTAAATATCAGCGGTTGAGAATTTCCAGCCGCGGTTGATTACAACTTTGTCATACACCAAAATTTCATTTCTTAACAATTTCCCCCTTTTTGGTGATGATAAAACTGTGCTGAAATTCTGTTAATCAGAACAAAGATAAGATTACTTTTTCTTGAGTTCTGATCCTTTGGCTTCCTTTTTCTTTAGAGCGGCCAATTCCTTTTGAATATGCTTTTCTTGCTCTTTTTCCCCATTTTTGACATCACCATGAACCAGGAAGTCCATAATTTCTGTTAATTGGGCACCTTGGGCATCCATTCGTTGTTCAATGCGAGTGATTTGTGACGAAAGACCAAGGCACAGATTGACATTAATCGACTGATTGTTGGAAACTTTTGTAGTGATGGCAGCAAAGTCCTTAGATACAGTACTCTTGATAGTCTGTAGATCCTCTTTTAGATCAAATTGTTTGCGGTTAAGAGCGAGGATAGACTGATCCATATTGACAAGTCGGCTCAGAAGATCCTGATGGAAGTTTTCTTCGACAATTTCTTCTGCTTCAGGTGCTTCGGGATCAGCAAGTAGTTTGGCCTTGAAAGCAGTTAATGCAGAGGAGGTTGCTTTGGCAGATGATGGCGAAGGATTAATGTCAAGAGGTTCTTCCGTGATGCTCTCAATAAATTTATCAATGTCATCAGTTGAGACGAAGGTTGCTGAGCCAATGAGCTTGGATTCCTCT
Source organism: Primulina eburnea (assembly GCF_022965805.1). Taxonomy (NCBI): domain Eukaryota; kingdom Viridiplantae; phylum Streptophyta; class Magnoliopsida; order Lamiales; family Gesneriaceae; genus Primulina; species Primulina eburnea. Next base: position 17,170,011 of record NC_133108.1, read on the forward strand.
GGTTTGTCGATTAGATCATTGGGAGAGGAGGGCTTTGAGGAGATGGATATCTCTGGTTGTTGTAACTCTGTCGGAGAAGATGAGGGCTGCGTTTGAGATTCCATCAGAGTAGCATCCTGAAGAGGATCTTGTGAAGATATAAGCGACTCCTGATATGGTTGAGCAGCATCAAAGTCAGAAAGAAACTGTTCTGCTTCATTGACTGAAAGAACTGAAGCTTTGTTTGACTCAACAGGAGGCTGTGAAACAAGGATGCCAGTATCAGAATGCGGTGAAGAAACACGTGGGACAACCGAAATATCTAGACCGCATTGTTGTTCGGCATAGGAAGAGTCTTCTTTCAGAAGTTTTTCAGAGGGTGTGGAAGCGGTTTCTTCATGAGTTGGTTGATGGGTTTCAATAAGAGCTTTGGGTGATGCAGATTTACCATGTGTACCAGATAAAGTATCTTGACCATTGGGAGAGGCTAGCTGTTGTTCTGACCGCTGAGTGTCCTGAAGAAGATTTAGCTCTAGCTGAGCTATTGTCGTAACATTTGGTGAGGTGGGTTTAGCGCTAGTGCAGGGATTAGACGAAGACGCCTTCTGAGAGGCAATGGGTGGCACTGGTTCTTTTCCAAAGTCATCATGAACATCCATCAAAGAGTCAAACTTACTCGGTTCTGCAATAGCTGGAAGATGGAGCGTATTTTGCATGTGAGCGACTGACGTAGCAAGAGACAGAGCGTCCATTTCAAGTTGAGATATGACAGCAGAGTCATCTTGAGCTGTAGGACAAGAGGGATCAAAATTTTGCCTTTTTAACTGAATGATGATTTGAAGAGTGCTTTCTTTCATTTGAATTTCTATAAAATCGCGTCTTTGAAGAGCAGTTTGGATATCTGATGTTTCTGCCCATGCCAAAATGGACCGTTCAAGCTTTGCAGCAGCTTTTATTTTCCCCGTCTCAAGGAGTGAATCAAAAGAGACAGCAGTGCGATATTTGACCCATTTATCAAACATCTTGATTTTTGACTCAACCGCTTCATTAACACGCTGACTTGTGAGGATGATTGCCGTATGAACGACATGGTTTTTAGGTGGATTGGTACTCATAACCTGTTTGCCTTTGTCTGAGGAGAGAATAATCGGAACTCCTGAATAAGATGATTGGATATCTGTATCTGTAATTTGAATACCTATTAACTTGGTAGCCGATACTGATGGGATAGGTGCAAGAATAAGTGGTGCAGAAATATGCTTGATTAGCTTAATCTTCGTTGCTTTAGAAGGAACGGTTCGTTTCTTTTTGAACACTTGTGAGACCGGAATGTCATCCTTAGATTCTTCGTCAGAACTAGATTTCAGAACCAGCTTCCTTTTTGTTTCCTTGGGAGTGGAGACAATCACTTTTCTCTGTTTCACAAATTCAACCCCAGGATTCTGTTTTGACCGGGACGAATTCTTCATCCGTAGGTTTGTTTTTCTTAATGAATTTGTCAACCAATACCCATGATGTAGTAGCCCGAATTCCAAATTGGGTAATTAACTGATTAATGGTGATTAAGAAGGTTTAATGTGTAATTTTGACCGTGGTCATGATCGGACGGACCGAAGATGGTTCGGTAGCACCGAAGAGTTCGGACGATCCGAAGTGGGTTCGGTGGATCCGATCATGAGGTGTCAAGAGTTGATCGACACGTCATTTTACATGCAAGTTCGGATGATCCGAAGTGTAGGTTCGGTGGATCCGATCATGAGGTGTCAAGAGCCGATGGACACGTAGGAGTTCGGACGTTCCGAAGTGGGTTCGGTGGATCCGAACATAGCCTATAAATAGTGCTCGGATTTCCTCATTTTGCATTGCAAATTCTTGAGTTGTGTCTCATATTTGAGAAGTTTGGAAGGTTTCTAGGGTTAGTTGTCGGTCGAGCGATAGCCAAGAGCTGCCAGGATTGGTAGCGTAGCGACGCCTGAGTTACGAGGCAATCGACATCAAAGGGCTGTCGACGGACGAAGGTAAACCCTAAACCTTTGGTAGTACTGGTTTTGCTAGTCGAGCATGGTAGTATTGTTCATTGGGTATGCTTTTGATGCGTAGGCTTGTTCTAGACCTGATTAGCGGTGTTGCGTAAGGCTAGGTTTGCTGTGATAGAGGTACGAAAGTACTATCCGAGATATCCTGGTCGAGTATACATCCTTATATGTGTTGCATGATTATGTGGTGCATTGATATATGTCATATGATGCATGCTATTATGTCACGTTTTATGATGCATGTTGCATTTCATGTTGAGCCGTATCTCCTTCGAGATAGCCTTTACTGTTGAGCTGTATCTTTTTCGAGATAAGCTATATCTTGTGGGGCCGCTCAGCCATGTCTTGTCTTGTGGACGCATGGACACCGAGAGTACACAGTGGCCGACAGGTCCGGAGGGCTTCGGTGATCCGGGACATTTTAGGTCCACGTCTGTTCTTGTAGTGGATGCAGTGACCCAGAGGAGTACCGCGCGGCACTATCCACTTGGCGCCTCTAGACTGAGCATTTTGAGATCCTTTGTTACTCCTGTTTCTTGACTACCCTGGTATCATTTCATAGCATGTGCATTTCATATAGGCTTGTATACTCATGCTTTTGTACTGGGCGTTCTTATTGCTCACGTCCTCGGTTTTGTTTATCTTGGACACCCCATTCCCACGGGGCAGGCCTCAGATTGAATGGCTCGGGAAGAGCAGGAGGAGGACAGTGAGTAGCTGGTTGGTTTAGTTTTCAGTACTATTCTATTCGATATGGTTGTACCGAATATATTTTGAGTTGTTCTGATTTCGATTGGGTTGTATAACTATTGTCGTTAGCCATATTTCCGCTGTTATCTCTGATTATTATTAATTAAGTTAATTGCATGCTTAGTTCTTCATTAGTAGGTGATTCTGGAACGGGTCACTACACATGAGAACAGCTTGGTCTTACCAACTTCAATCATATCAACTGGTTGAGCACCGGCAGAAATTAGCATGTGGCAAATTGGAACTGCAAAGCCTTGAGATTGGTTGTCTTCTTCACCATGGCTACCAGAATGTTGAAAAGGATATCAGACCAGTTGATTCCTAGTTTAGATGAGATGTTTGCCATAACAAGGAATTTTTCCAGAGTGATTTTATCATAAGCACCAGCTTTAGCAAGAATTCCTTTAGCCACAATATCAGCCAACAATCGATATTCGATCTTTAGATCTCGCTTCTGGCATGTTGGGTGAGAGATAGGAGAGGCAGTGAGTGAGAAAGTTTGACGCCAGATATCAGTATTACCATCTGGTAGTGTAGAGAAGTCAGTTACGCCAGCCGTAGGTAACTTGAACAATTCAGCAAACACCTTCTGGGTGAAAGTAAAGTGTTGATTCTGAACATAACAAAGAATTTCTCCATTTTGCATGTGAGCAGTTTCAAAGAACTCTTTCAGTAATATGTCGGAGTATGAGTATCGACAGCCCAGAAAAGTTCGAAGCCCAGATTCTTCAATTGTACGGAACATGGCCTTCATTGGTTTGTTGGGCATAGAGAAGATAGATGGAAAGTTGATAGCCACTGTATTCTGTGTAATGGAGGCAGCCATTTGATGATTCAAAAAGAAATTCTGTGAGCTGGTTCCTGTGTAGTGAGCTGCGATAAAGTAGCAAGGAGAACAATGAGGTGAGTGAGGGTATGTATGTCCGGTTCAAGAACGTACTAACAAGTCCACGTGGAGGACTGTTAGCGGAGAATTTTTTTTTTTTTTTTAAAAATATTTGAAAATTTTGGACAGCGGCAAAATGAGTGTTTTTTTTTTATTTCAAGGAGATAACCGTCACTTCATATAGGGGCAGTCGAAAAAGTTTTGGGTGTGTTTTACGAAAATGACGTGGATGAATTACGTCCACAAAATATGAACCGGATCATTGATGTTATTAGGTGGAACCGGTTAAAGAAAATGATAATCATTCTGAACCATGTTCCCCCTAAACACGTGCATGAATGACATTGAACCGTCGGTAGCGTATGATAAAACTCTTCACATTTCCCACCACAGTCATGATGACATAAGCCCTTGACGCTTGATTTTCATCTATAAATACCAGCCAAGAGTTATCAATACACTCTAGTTTAGAAATATGGATAAAGATGGTAGTCCAGACTTGGCTGAGGAGTTCCTGAAAGATGCGGTGGCTTCGAGGAAGAAGGCTATCATGGATAGAGTGATGAATAGGCCGCGGGCCATTTGGGCAAAAGTTCAAAAACTCCAGTCCGTTCTTGAGAGCGGAGAGGCTCCTTCTTCCAGAGATATGGAGGCATTAGAAAGATATAGGCGACGTCTTCGCGTGGCTAATAATGCTGGAATCTTTTCTGATGACGGCGTTTATCTTCTTATGCTGCTTAAGGAGAGGAGAGCTCTGAGAAGGGTAGCCATCTCAGAGGAGTTTGCACGTATTTCCGTCGGAGGGATGACCAGCTGGTTAGCCCTTTGGAGGTTGTACGTAGATAGGGAGATTAGGAGTGTCCGCCTCCGCCTTTGTTAATGTATTACTCTCCCCTTGCTTATGATGTACTATTCTCCCCTGCTTATAAAGATATTTATTTTATTTTACTTACTGGTGCTTGTCTTCTTCTTTTGTTTTCTGCAAAATTAACTTGAAGAAGCACAAGAAATAAACACATCATGATAAGTCAATCAAACCAAGCATATTGCGAAAACGGGAGAACTTAGCCTCGGGTAGTGGTTTTGTAAAAATATCGGCTGTTTGTTGATCAGTGTGAACATATTCAATCCGTATTTCTTTCTTCATCACATGCTCTCGAATGAAATGGTGTCGGATATCGATATGTCCGAGAGTGCATGACAGGGTTGTATGTTATAGCTATTGCACTTGTGTTGTCGCAAAATATGGGAGATTCAGCCGCTTGGATTCCATAGTCTTTTAACCGTTGCTGAATCCATAACATTTGAGCACAACAGCTTCCAGCTGCTAAATATTCTGCTTCAGCGGTTGATGTGGCGATAGACGTTAGCTTCTTGCTGGCCCATGAAATAAGTCTTTCCCCTAAGAATTGGCATGAACCGCTTGTGCTTTTTCGATCGATTTTGCATCCTGCATAATCTGCATCTGAGTAACCTACAAGGTTAAAACTTGAATCTTTGGGATACCAAAGACCCACATTTGCGGTTCCTTTCAAATATTTGAGTATGCGTTTAGAGGCAATAAAGTGAGATTGCATGGGTTTAGCTTGAAACCGTGCACATAGGCATACATCAAACATAATGTCCGGTCGACTTGCGGTTAGATATAGTAAGGACCCAATTAGTCCTCTGTACATTTTTGTATCCACCAAAATCCCCCCTTCGTCTTTATCCAATTTGATTGATGAACTCATTGGAGTGCTGGCCGGAGAGCAATTTTCCATGCCGAATTTCTTTAACATATCTCGAGTATATTTGGCTTGATTAATGAAGATACCATTTTCAGACTGCTTGACTTGCAGTCCTAAAAAATAGTTTAATTCGCCCATCATGCTCATTTCAAATTGTTCCTGCATCATCTTAGAAAATCTTTCACACAGCTTAGTATTAGTTGATCTAAAAATAATATCATCTACATATATCTGAACAAAAAGTAAATGATCATTCTTGGAGAATGTAAATAAGGTTTTATCGATTGTACCAATAGAAAATCCATGGTCGAGCAGAAATTTGGTTAGTGTATCATACCATGCTCTTGGGGCTTGTTTTAGTCCGTATAAAGCTTTATCCAATTTGTAAACATAATCAGGAAAGATATGGTTAACAAAACCGGGTGGTTGTTCTACAAAAACTTCCTCATTTAATAGACCATTCAGAAAGGCAGATTTAACATCCATTTGATATACTTTGAAGTCCTTAAATGCTGCAAACGCTAAAAATATTCTGATGGCTTCTAATCTAGCAACATGGGCAAAAGATTCATCAAAGTCTATTCCTTCCTCCTGTCTATATTCTTGAGCTACTAGACGAGCCTTATTTCTTATGATTAAACCACTTTCAATCATTTTGTTTCTATAAACCCATCTAGTTCCAATTATATTAGCATCATTAGGTCGAGATACTAAGTGCCATACACTGTTTCTTTCAAACTGATTAAGTTCTTCTTGCATGGCCTCTATCCAATTTGTATCTAGAAGAGCATCATCAATTTTCTTGGGTTCCATTTGAGAAACGAAAGCAGCCTGCATAAATTCACTTATCATTTGATTTTTAGTTCTAAGAGGAGCAGTAGGGTTACCAATGACCAGCTCGAGTGGGTGATCATTTTTCCACCGGAGACATGGTCCATATTGATCTTCCTGGGTTGATTGAATGATGTCATTCTCTTGTTTTGTTGCCTCTTCTGCCAGTCGTGTGTTCTGCGGTTGATAGTTGTTTTCTGGATCATTCGGTTGTTGACAATTTTCTTGACCGGTTGGATTTTCTTTAGAAATAGTTTCACCTGTTCTTCGTATGTCTATCTCATCATCATCATTGCTAGCTTCAAGGTTAGCAGCTTCAAAATTATTTATCAGATCATGCATGTTGATATTGCTATTGTCATGACATATAGATGATTCATCAAATACAACATGTATGGATTCTTCGACAGTGACAGTTTTTTTATTATAGACTCTATATGCTTTACTTACTGCTGAGTATCCCAGAAAGATGCCGTTTTCAGCCTTTACATCAAATGCAGTGAGATGTATTTTGCCATTTATGTGAATAAAACACTTACAGCCAAAGATGCGAAAATACCCCACTTCTGGCACTTTGCCGGTCCATTTCATATGGAGTCTTTTCATGACTTTTATTAATCATAGATCGATTCTGAGTGTAACAAGATGTGTTGATGGCTTTAGCCCAAAATCTTTGCGAGATACCGGATTCAGCCAGCATGGTTCTAGCTGCTTCTTTCAGTGTGCGGTTTCTTCTTTCTGCTACTCCATTTTGTTGGGGCGATCTTGCAGCTGATAGCTCGTGTTTAATCCCATGATCTTCAAGGTAGGATGCCAGATATTTGTTCAGAAATTCAGTTCCTCTATCACTTCTGATTCTGTTGATGTTTTCCCTTTTTTCATTGTGAAAGTCTCTTGAGCAGCTTGATTAGATGGTCGGCAGTTTGATATTTGGAACCAAGGAATAGTACCCATGTAAATCTAGAAAAGTCATCAATAACGACCAGAGTGTATTTCTTTCCCCCTAAGCTCATCACCGGGATTGGTCCAAATAGATCCATGTGAAGAAGTTCTAGACATCTTGCTGAAGAGTTTCTTCCCTTGCTTTTGAAAGTTGATCGAACCTGTTTTCCAAGCTGACAAGCATTGCATACTTTATCTTTGGCAAAGTCAACGTTAGGCAGTCCAGATACTAGTTTAAGCTTACTAATAGTAGCAATGGATTTGAAATTTAGATGATTTAGCCTTTTATGTCATAGCCAATTTTTATTTCCATTTAGAGCAACGAAACAAGTAGATGCATTTAAATATTGATCATTCCATTCTACTCTATAGGTGTTTTGACTTCGATAACCAGTTAACACAGTAGAACCTGTATTAGTTTTAACCATGCATTTTTCTTTATGAAATTCAACCGTGTACCCATTGTCACACAGTTGACTTATACTGATCAAATTGTAACATAAATTTTCTACTAGAAGAACATCCTTGATGATGATTTTGCCATGGGTAATCTGACCCTTACCCATAGCTTTACCTTTAGAGTTGTTACCGAAAGTGATTATTGGTCCTTTGAGATTTACAACTTCTGACAAGAGATCTTTATTTCCTGTCATATGTCTTGAGCATCCGCTGTCTAAGAACCATGATGATTTTTCTAAGTTTTTCTTCTTTAGTTCCTGAAAATGAAAAATTGGTACCCCTTTTTATTTGGGTCCAGGGTTAATTAGACCCTTAGGAATCCACACTTGAATTATCCTTGCGGATTTTTTGTGATGTGTTCCAGGGTGATCATGATCGAAAACATACTCTGGTGATGAATGCAGTATATGTTGTTTGGGCCTTTGATTATCATCATTCAATCTATACCTCTTTTGAACTGGTCGGCAATTGTAGTAATTGCTGGGTCTGATCTTTGAGTGATATCTAGTTGATCCTCTGTATCCGGTTGGATTTGGCCTGGGTTTGCGCCAATATTGTTTGGATTTATCATTCTGAACATAACCCAAACCACATCGCCTTCCATTATTCTCAAGATTCATATTTTGAATGCCTCGATCTTTAGGCTCATCATGTTCATATACCGAGCTAGATCTGACAAATTTAATTGATCTTAAACTGTCTTTTTCTAGCAACGGTTGAGTTGAAGCTTCTGAGGTATTGCAATCATTTATGCCATAACCCAGCTCAGTTCTGTCTCCGGCTGGTTTCTGCATTTCATGCATCCTATCAAGAGAAGCAGAGGACTTGTTCCACTTGTTGATGGTACTCAATAACCGTTTGTTTTCTTTTAATGTAGCATGGAACACTCTTCGTAAATCATCATTCTCAGCTGCTATCAGACTTAGCTTGACTTTCAAATTTTCAACCTCTTTGTGCTGCGAACAGCTAGAGAGAGTTAATTTGTTTTTTAAGTCTTTCTTTTCTGCATCACCTTCATTGAATTTCATAGGTAGTCCTTTGAACTCATTTACCATATCGTGAAGTGCTGTAACAAGATCTTCTCGTGTAAATTCTTCAGAGTTAAAATCAAATACCATTTCATCAGTGGCTTCTTGATCTTCCTTGGCCATAAGACACTCAACTTTTTCGTCTTCACTTTCACTCGAAGATTCTTCAGAAGAAGACTTTTCTGACTCTGTTTCAGCCCATTTGCCTTTGTCTTCTTCTGCAACTAGAACTCTCTGATTCTTTTTCTTGATGAATTTCTTGTCGTTTTTGAACCGTCTTCTATTCTCCTGTTTCTTTTCATCCTTCTTTGGCTTATTGCATTCTGCAATAAAGTGTCCCTTCTTTCCACAGTTAAAAAAACCTTGACCATCCTCAGTATGGTCCTTTTTAAAATAAGGTTTATTTATTTGAGATTGATTTTTGCGCATAAATTTGCCAAATCTTTTAACAAACAGAGACATGGCTTCATTGCTTAGTTGCTCAGCCGATTTCTTACTTGTGGACTCTTCGACCGGAAGATTCACTGTAGCCGCTGCCAAGGCCTTTGTTTGTTGGGTTGTGGGCGGCTCTTCTTCGGTTCGTATCCCAAGCTCAAATTCATATGCTTTAAGATCAGCAAATAGATCATGGAGTTCCAGTTTGTTCAGATCTTTTGATTCTCGCATGGCTATAGTTTTCACATCCCATTCTCTGGGAAGAGCTCTCATGACCTTCAAGGAAATTTCTCTGTTGGAGTACTCTTTTCCAAGTGAGGTGAGCTCGATGACAATGCTGCTAAATCGCTCATCAAATTCTGCAAGAGTTTCTCCCGGCTTCATCTTTGCATTGTCGAATTTTTGAATAGCCACTGTCAGTGTGTTTTCTTTGGTCTGATCATTTCCTTCGCACAGTTGAGTGAGTTTTTCCCATATTTCTTTTGCAGTGGTGCAAGTCTTGATTTTGGCAAACATGTTCTTATCCAGAGTCTTAAAGAGAATATCTTTTGCAACGTTGTCTAAGTTTGCTTTCTTTTTATCCTCAGCTGTCCATTCAGATCTGTGCTTCTCTACCATTTGAGGAGCACCTTCAGTTGTACCAACAGCTGTGCTTGCTTTCATGATCTTCATTGGTCCATCAGTTATTACAAACCACATATCGTCATCCTGTGCTGCTAGATGTGACTGCATGCGAATTTTCCAATCATCATAGTTTTCTTTGGAGAACATAGGGATTTTATTGAAAGATGTCAGATGATTCAAAAGATATCAGTGTTTGAAAAAGGATCCTGCTCTGATACCAATTGCAGGGATCAGGAAAGAGTTAAGAGTGGGGGGGGGGGGTGAATGAACTCTTTCAAATTTTCATATTTAAAAATATATTTTCAACCGTTTTCAGGCGGTTCGAAAAATTCTTTCTCAAACGGTCGAAAGAGGTGAACTACTGAAGTGTGCGGAAAACAGTTCAAATTTTTCGACAGATATTTCTAGAGGTATGATGAACTAAACAACAAGAATATGAATAACACATGACAGTTTGCACGAAGTAAGAGACACAGAATTTTTATGGATGTTCGGAGATTGAATACTCCTACGTCACCCCTTCTTCCTTTGTTAGGAAGGATTCCACTAAAAGACTTTGACTTTACAAATTGTTTGTAACAGCCCAATTCAACCAGGACTTATTTCACTGCCTATTTTGGAACTCCTAGTGATCACTTTACTTCTGGAATTTGAGTACCCTTAATTCACCAGACTTCCAAACTTTAATCAAATAACCACAGGTTATTGATAGAACAGTAGATTGTTTTGGTAGCACGAAAAGATCCTTGAATGATCAAATTTGTGTCTGTGGAGCTGCGTGAAAATGAGCGATGATAGAAATGTAGACTGTGAAAGCGCTCTAAGATCTTTATGAAGGCAAGCTGAGAAACTTTTTCAATAGATGTATGAGTTGTGTGGCTTGCTTGTGTTTAACTTGCATTCCTCCCAGATGATATAGCCGAATGATTTAACGGTCAGAAAGTACAGTTAACGTAAACCTGAGCTTCTGAATCAAATAAGTCACTTTCTCATTTATGAGCAATAAATGTTCGCATTTAATATTCCTTTTGCTTATCATAAATTTGAAGCTCTTTTCTTGAGGTTTACTCCTTTAGGCGACTGTGCATATAGCATCAAGTCATGAAAACTGTCTCTGAACGTCCATTCTGGGAAGGAGAGATAAATGCACATCTTCCTTGGAACTGATGTGAGATCGTTGACTTCGAGAATTTGAATGCATTCAACCGGTTAGAGAATGTCGTTTAGCCATAAGTGAGTCTCTTAAATGAACCGGTTCACTCTCGCTGTAATCTAAAGAATAAGCGGTTAAATATCAGCGGTTGAGAATTTCCAGCCGCGGTTGATTACAACTTTGTCATACACCAAAATTTCATTTCTTAACAAATATTTAAGATTTTATTTATTGTTTCGTTGCAAACAATTAAATTATAATCGAAATCAATCAATTTCAAATTCATTCCCAAAGACTTTTTTTATTATTTATTTTGATAATTATTCATGTTAAAAAATTAGCAAAAGTTCATATAATTTATCTGTTACACGCATTCCTCTTATTCCATTACTAAATAGGTAACCAGAGCAAGTATAAATAGAATTTTATTCGTGGTTCATTTGATCAAATTATTGAATAATTCCTTCGTTCTTTCGTGAATTATTTCACTTCAACGCGTCGTTATTATTTCACTTTCACATGACATTTCAATTTTTCTAACTGTTTATCATTGTTCCACACATGTCCGATTCTAAATGGGGTATCTTAGGTCTTGCCGTATCCACCGTCGACACACTGAATATAATCAACTATATTTGACATAATGGTAATGAACCCCTATGCATAGACATCGAAAGGGGGGACGATGCTTCTTCCCCAAAAATGACTACATTCAGACATTATATCTGCTGAACAAAATTTTTCAGAGGGATACCTCTAAGAACTGCAAAGCTTACAAAAATAATGTTGTGGTAGACGCAGATACAAGTAAGTCAAAATCTATTTATTTTTTTTTTAATTAAGATCTAAGTAAGTTCTGTATTGCAGGTACGTCGGTAACTTGGTTCAAATTATTTTTTATTTATAAAAATAAAAAATAGTGTTATTTATTTAAAATATATGTATAATAATTAGGTTTAAACTATAGGTGTCGGAATGTGCAATTTTGAGATCTCCCCCCTATACCTCCTACCGCTACGGAATTTCTTATTCCGCCGCCGCGGCCCTCCTGCGCTGCTCATGCCATTAAGATGTGGGGTACGGTTGCTCAATAGGTGTTGCTCAATAGGTGTTGGAAGCTGCAATTTTGAGATCTCGCCCCATACACCTAGTCCTATCGCTACGGAATATTTAAGATATAAACAAGTAATATATATATTCCGTAGCGGTAGGGTGAGGTATTGGGGGCGAGATCTCAAAATTGTAGCTTACCACACATATTGTTTCATTGCAAACAATTAAATTATAATCGAAATGAATTGATTTCAAATTCATCCCCAAAGACTTTTTTTATTATTTACTAGTATTTAACACGTGCGATGCACGGAATGATATTATTAAAAATTAATGAAAATGAATAGATATTTACATTGAAAAAATAATATAATTATAAAAAAATAACAATAAAAACTATTTTTTCGCTAATTTTAAAAATATTTCTTAAATACAACGTATGTCGATTAATTTTGTAGCTAATAGTCACTATCATATCTCAAAATTTTAGATTGTATTAGCCTAAGACAATGAAATTAAGATTATCGTGTTTAATGTATTGATGTCGGCCACCAACCTTAATACATATTTAATTTCTTTAATTTTCGAGAGGTACATATTATTATTTTTTAACATGTGATAAAAAAACATTTTTAAATCACGTTCAATAAAATTATTGAGAATTATTTTTTAAAAAATTCAATAATTTCATCTAAATCCACATTCACAAAAATTTTTGGGACATGACACATGTCTAACACATTTGAATGATAACAATAATTGTTTCATCAATATCTTTATACAAATAAGTTGTGATTTTATTTACAAAATCTTTTCATAATATACACAACAGCCTATTATTTCGAAAGAAAAATGAAACATGTGATCATAAGTAAATTATGTATAAATCAGAAAAAGTTATTTAATTAACATTTATTATGTGAATTCCAAAACAATGTCAATAAATTTTATAAGGTGTCTTCTAATAAGAAGCTTACTTTCTTTAGAATTGATTAATCATATCCATTACTGGAAATTTTATACTATCATGTATCCGTTAACTTTGTAATATAGAAGAAAATTATAACAATAGTAGTACATAATAATTAAAATTTTGTACAAATAGATGAATAATATTTTTTTACTTCTCGATAATGAAAGACAGGTTTCAAAGTGTCTTATTGTTCTCATTGTTTCCATATGTTGGTAGTTCATGACAACGAATAAATTTAAATTTAAACGAACATTACATCTTGGAAGGATTCAACTCATATATGATGCTGAAAGAGGAGTCATTTCAGAATTAAATTTTGGAGTAAATTAATTTAGTAAGATAAATAGAATAAAATTGGTTTCTAATATAATATGCAATATTGTTTTATTTATAATTTTAAATTCAAATAAGACATCCCAAGGGACAGAAATTATACATTGGATGTTTTTGATAAAATTATATCATACATTAACTCTTTCAAATTATGGAAATCTCGAATTGCATGTTGGGTGTCAAACATTTCTGATTATTGAGGGTAATATACACGTTTATTGAGAGTAATTTAATGTCCATTTGAAACTCTTTTGAATCTCTCTCTTTTAATTTTTTTGTGCACTCTTATTTGATTTTTTAAGAAGACAATTCAAGATATACAATATACATATGGTTTTGGAAGAAAACTAAAATGAATTAATTCTTTCAAATTAAGATAATTTATAAATAATATGTATTTGAGATAAAAAAAAAAATTTATGATTATTAAATAGTAAATTAATGTTCATTGGAAAACCTTCTTAATTTATTTTTGAATGATTTACCTCATGAGTGATACTGAACATTGCAATCATTGGTATTTTAAATTTATTTATACAGTTTTTAATTAAACTGATTGATATAATCATAGCAGAATTTTTAATATAGTTTATGTTTTTAATAAAGTTTAGTTTTAATTTGAGTAAAAAAATAAAAAAACATATAAAACATAAATTACATTTGAATTAATATAAATTTAATTAAATTCAAAATTGAATTAAATGAATTGATATAATCAATGCAAACAATAATTGAAATGATCATTTATTGCAGTAATAAATCTTTCCTTTTTTAGAAATGATATTTTGGCGAGAAATTACTATTTTTGGCAAAAACTCTGCTTTTATATATATATATATATATATATATATATAAATATATATATATATATATAAATAATATGTGTTTGAGATAAAAAAAATTTATGATTATTAAATAGTAAATTAATGTTCATTGAAAAACCTTATTGTAGTGATAATTTTTAACACTCAACCAAATTATTTTTAGAAAAATTAAATAAACTAATTCAATATTGTATTTCTTTTTTAATAAGTAATTTGGGCAAGAATTACTTAAAATAGAAAAATTTATTTTTGAATGATTTACCTCGTGAGTGATACAGAACATTGCAATCATTTATATTTTAAATTTATTTATACTGTTTTTAATTAAACTGATTGATATAATCATAGCTGAATTTTTACTATAGTTTATGTTTTCAATAGAGTTTAGTTTTAGTTTGAGTAAAAAAAATATATATATATATATCATAAATTACATTTGAATTAATATAAAATTTAATTAAATTCAAAATTGAATTAAATGAATTCATATAATCAATACAAACAATAACTGAAGTGATAATTTATTGCAGTAATAAATCTTTCCTTTTTTAGAAATGACATTTTGGCGGGAAATTACTATTTTTGGCAAAAACTTTGCTTTTATATATATATAGATTTTGATAATTATTCATATTGAAAAATTAGTAAAAGTTTATATAAATTGATACATTTATCTATTACACGCATTCCTTTTATTCCATTACTAAATAGGTAACCCGAGCAAGTATAAATAGACTTGTATTGGTGGTTCATATGAAATTATTGAATAATCCTTCGTTCTCCTGAATTATTTCACTTCAACGTGTCGTAATTATTCTATTTGTCTAACTGTTTATCATTGTTCCACACGTGTCCGATTCTAAAAAGGGTATCTTAGGTCTTGGCGTATCCAGAGTCGACACACTGAATATAATCAACCAAATTTGCGATAATGATATTGAACCCCAATGTAGAGACACCGAAAAGGGGGGACGATGCTTCTTCCCCGAAAATGACTACATTCAGGCATCATATCTGCTGAACAAAAATTTTCAGAAGGATACCTCTAAGAACTGAAAAGCATACAAAAAATACTGTTGTGGTAGACGAATATCCAAGTAAGTCAAAATTTTCGATAACTTGGCTCAAATTATTTTTTTATTTATAAAAAAAAATAGTGTTATAAAATTCTATCATCACTATTTGAGGGAACTCTAAGCGTACGGAAAGATTACTAAGTATAAAATTCTAATGCTTAAATTATGCAATGCACTCGGGTGTAGTGCTACTCATTGACGAAGATTATGGGTTTGGATCCTGCAGGTGAAATAAGATAGTGTCTTGATTCTTAAATAATAATCGTGGTGTGGTTATTTCTATAAATTTTCAAGACACGTTTTTCTGTAGTTCTCTCTCGGACGTCTTTATTTCTTGAAATAAAGATGACGATTTTGCTGAAAAAAACTCAGGTTTATTCAACCTAGAGAAACTACTCGGCTGTTTGTGGGGGCAGTTCTACATGATGTAGAAGTGGCCCTGTGAAATGAATATAAACTATGTTTACAAGAAGGTATCATCATCTTTTGTTGAAATCGTGTTTGGATACATGCAATTCAATATCATTTGGCACTGATCATATAGTGCCATATAAATCACTATTTTTAGCATTTTTTTCGTACGCAGAAGCCTGAAACGGCATTGTCTAATGTTGCAAGTTGCAGAATTATAATCTCGTGGGTAATTTTTTTTTTAAGCTTATTTTTCCTTGATATCATGTTAACTTTTGTTTCCTAAAATTTTGTACTAGTTCACAAAAAAAAAAATATTGCTAGCATGAAAAAACAGCAATCTTGTAATATCTGAGGCGTGCTCCAAGGGATCTATCTACTCACACTTATTTTTACGTTGTAATACTTTGTTAAAGGTCCAATATAACATCTATTTAAGGCACAATTGCAAAACCGAATGTGAGTAGGTGACATCAACTCACTGGTTTTTCCCAAAAAACTATAAAATTCCTCTAGTTTTTTTTTTGGCCATTTTTTTTCAAAATTTTCATTATATTATTATTATTTTGTGTTTTAGCTTTTTTGAAGTGTTTGTTTTAATAGAAAAAATTGATCCGACGCGTAATTTTCATAAAAACATTAGAAGTTAATGATTTTGCTTTAAAATCTTTTTCTCTTTTGTTGAAGCGAACAGATTGTTGTTGTCAAGGCCCGTATTTCGTATTCATAATTTTGCGGAATTATTAAATTTTTTTTAAATAAATAAATAACTTGCCCAATTTATAAAATAAACATGTAAATAAAATAACCTTAAAATAACAGCGGAAGTCAACATAGTATTTCAAACAGTAGTTTAAAAACAATCCAATATGTTAAAATCGAGTTTGAATGATAAAAGGTGCATAAATTAAATCATAAGGTCCTCGGGTTTACTACTGCTGTCCCAAGATCGCTCCCTGGTCCACGCCCTCCGTCTCGACCTCATAAGTACCTACAACAATCAAGTCTAGTGAGTCTAAAGACTCAACATGTATATATCGTGAATAACAAGTAAATATATCGTAAAATCGCATGCAACGTAAAAATAACGTATCGTAAAGCGTATGGTGAAAATCGTATCATAAATAATTATAACTACGTGCATATCTGAAAATCATACGTAAAAACTTTGCTCAATAGAGCTCTGTCATAACATATCATAATTTTTCTAGTAGAGATAATGTTTCTAAGCAAGTGGCCCATAACATAACGTAAGCGCCTGATCAGACTAAACCACAGTATACTGGGCGGTAGAGATCAATCACAGCCCTTGGACTGGATGTCTGTACCCATACATAATCATAAACCGGTCGTAAGTCACCAGGCGGAGAGGTCCTCGATTGCGCCTGCCGATTTCCAAACCAATAAGCATAAGGTGGCCACAAGACATATAGCATATATCTCAAAAATAAACATTTTATATTTTTATGCACGTAAT
Organism: Primulina eburnea; assembly: GCF_022965805.1. Lineage (NCBI taxonomy): Eukaryota > Viridiplantae > Streptophyta > Magnoliopsida > Lamiales > Gesneriaceae > Primulina > Primulina eburnea. Next base: position 17,187,011 of record NC_133108.1, read on the forward strand.
ATAATTATAACCTTATTTTTACCGGATGAGTTGGATCGTTCCCAGGCTTGCTGCAACTTACTTCTTGTATGTAACACATCAATAAATCTTAACTTGACAAAATTTTAACAATAGAACAAAAAAGGAAACGATTCGGACCAACAACATGATTTTTAACCATAGCTTTGTACCAACCCGAACCAACATTAAACCGACGTTTAACCATGATTAAAAATACCCCAAACATACTGAAAAATATGCATAATAACTGTAAAACCCAAAAATAGGTGAAAGGAATCCAAAAATATAAAACATTTTTTCGAGAGTCATTTTGGCACCTTTCACCGTAAATTCTCGTACGACCTCTAAACTTGACCAAATCACGAACGGCCAAAAACATGACTTTTCTAACTCATTGAGGTATTGTACAGTCCAAGGCCATGGGCTAAAAGCCAACCAAGAAACCAAACATGACCTCTGAAACGAAACTGAACTTGCTGTCAAAAACGAAAATTGCAGCAGTAGCTGCTGTGCGTATTTGGTGTACAAATCTGAAACAAATGGTCGTTGGCTTGAACCACCGACCAAAGACCCTTACCAACATCCTAAGGCATGGCTTGGACTATGGTTAAGGGCTAAAATCCAATTACAACCCTAGCAAACACCTAGGACAATTACAGCACCAAACCGAGAATACAACTTTCTGTATAGTGTGATGTATTGACTTGTTTTACTGTCTTGGGTCGTCACAATGGCCATTTGATTGACCATGGCTCGATCTAGACATGATGGAGTGTTGTATGAACCATGGCTATGGGCTAGGAGCTAACCATAATCCAAACCACACTGAAAACCCGAAATGCATACACACAGATTTTGAAGAACTCGAAAGTAACTTGTTTTGTTGTGTTGAAATTCTAATGGATCTGTGACTCAAGCTTATAAAAACTGATTTGGTCATAATCTAGACATGATAAGGAAGGGCTCTAACCATGGCTACAGTCCATAAGACAGCCAAGGTTCGAGCACCCCACTGAAACAACTCAATGACAGAAAGTGTGGCTCATTTCTGCGCCTAAGGAGAACTTGCTGCCACTTCCCTTTTCTGGAGCGTATGGACCAAAACAATTTAGCCAAAAACACTCTCTAACACATTCTAAATTATGCCTAGAAGCAGCCTTGGAAGCCTGGAACCAAGCAACATCCTGAAACCAATAAAAGAAATAGAACTCGTGAAACACACCCATATGGCCGAGAGGCCTGTACTAAATTCCATGTAAACCTGCTGTCATTTTCGAGTTCCTGCTTGAATCATGCTTATAAATTGGTTTAAACATATCTATAGGACTTTATTGAAGAGTCAAGAAACAATATATACATGCCTGGAAATTTGTTTTGACAAAACAAATCAAAACGACAACACGACGCGACGGGATCGGAGTTGAGGATTCTTTTCTTTCTTACTTTTCCTGCTGCTGTTCTTACGATTTTCTCAGCTGATTCTTCCGCTAATTTTCGAGCATATGGATGTAGGAAATGTAGGTAATGAAGGTGAATGATATAGGAGATGTTAAAGGTGCTATAATATGCATTTAGTTTGGGAGTTACAAGTCAAGAATTTGAATGGGTTTGAATTGGTTCTCATTCCTTTGCTGTATCGGTACTTATTCTTTTATTTCACAATTTCAGTAGCCTTTCTTCTGATATTTTCGAGTATATTGGATGAAGAAATGTTATATAATGGAGGTGTTAAATGTACCATAATATGTATTAAGTTTGGGAGGTTACAAGTGAATGCTTTGAATGAAATTTGAAATGCTTTCTTGTTGCCGTTGGGTATTGCTTCGAATCCTTGCTGTATCTTCTAGTTAATTTGCTAGGTAATTAGTTGAGAAAAATGAGATGTAATATTGTTTTTAATTAGTGAATAAAAATTTTGGAAATGAATACCCCATGAAGTGCAATTAGGAATGGTTTGAATGGAGAGTTATCAAACCTTTGAAATATTTTAATTGTTGTCCCAACATTATTACTAATTTATAGGATACTATTATTTAAACCTTGCATTTTAAATTCTTAAGGTTTTAAATACCCATTATACATTTTAGGGAATTTACACATTAATTTAGAATAACTCTTGCATGGCATTGCATGGTTTAAAATTTTAAGTATTTAAATGCTATGTTTACTTTCTTAAATTATTCATCCTTATTTGTTTACATATTTTAATTTAACTTTACGTAAATATTAACCTTAATAACTTATTTAACAACCTAGTTCTAATTAATTTAATAAATCTTAAAACATTCTATTTCTTTAAATTAAATTATTCATTGACTTAATTAAATTTAGGAATATCTTTCTTATTGTTAATTTTATCTTTAATCTCCAAACTCCGGTCCGGCCTCGCGTATTTACTCTGAAAAAGTAAAACTAAACATCTTCTTTTAAAATAACTAAAACACTTCATATTTTCATAATATTTCATTTTTTTATTTAATTAATAGAAATTATGCATAGCTTATACCTAATCTGATTTTCGGGTTCTACAACTCTCCCCCTCTTAAAGGAATTTCGTCCCCGAAATTAAATTTTACCGAATAACTCAGGATATCGACTCTTCATCTCTGGTTCGGATTCCCACGTAGCTTCCTCCTCCGAATGATTGAGCTACTTGACTTTTATTAGCTTGACCATTTTGTTCCGAAGATTTTTCTCCTGCTTGTCTAAGATTTGCACTGGTCTTTCCTCATACGACAAGTTCGGAGTGAGTTGCAACGGTTCAAAGTTCAAGACATGTGATGGATTCACCATATACTTTTTCTCAACATGGAGAAGTGAAACACGTTGTGTACTCCGGCCAGATTCGGCGGAAGAGCAACACGATAAGCTAACGTCCCAACTCGGTCGAGAATCTCAAATGGTCCAATGAATCTCTGACTGAGCTTTCCTTTCTTCCCGAACCGCATGACGACTTTCATCGGTGCTATCTTCACGAAAACATGGTCACCAACAGCAAACTCTAGATCCCTACTCCTCTGATCCTCATAACTTTTCTGTCTACTCTGAGCAGTCCTCATCCTATCACGGATCTTGACTACTACATCAGTAGCCTACTGCACAATCTCCGGACCCAAATCTGATCTCTCCCCTACTTCATCCCAATGAATAGGAGATCTACACTTACGACCGTACAATGCTTCGTATGGAGCCATACCTATAGACGACTGAAAACTGTTGTTATAGGTAAACTCCACCAACGGCAACTTTGATTCCCAACTCCCGGAGAAATCGAGGACACATGCACGAAGAAGATCCTCCAAAATCTGGATAACTCTCTCGGACTGACTATCTGTCTATGGGTGGAAAGCCGTGCTAAACAACAACTTCGTACCCATAGCTGAATGTAGACTCTTCCAAAATGATGAAGTGAATCTAGGATCTCGGTCAGACACTATAGAAACGGGAATACCATGAAGTCTGACGATCTCCCGGATATATAACTCTGCATACTGGATCATAGAGAAAGTCGTTTTAATAGGCAAGAAATGAATTGACTTTGTAAGACGATCAACAATCACCCATATAGCATTCGACCCTCTGACTGACTTTGGCAGTGTAGTAGCCCGAATTCCAAATTGGGTAATTAACGGATTAATGGTGATTAAGAAGGTTTAATGTGTAATTTTGACCGTGGTCATGATCGGACGGACCGAAGATGGTTCGGTAGCACCGAAGAGTTCGGACGTTCCGAAGTGTAGGTTCGGTGGATCCGATCATGAGGTGTCAAGAGCCGATGGACACGTGGGAGTTCGGACGTTCCGAAGTGTAGGTTCGGTGGATCCGATCATGAGGTGTCAAGAGCCGATGGACACGTGGGAGTTCGGACGTTCCGAAGTGTAGGTTCGGTGGATCCGATCGTGAGGTGTCAAGAGCTGATGGACACGTAGGAGTTCGGACGTTCCGAAGTGGGTTCGGTGGATCCGAACATAGCCTATAAATAGTGCTCGGAATTCCTCATTTTGGATGGCAAGTTCTTGAAGTTGTGTCTCATTTTGAGAGGTTTGGAAGGTTTCTAGGGTTAGTTGTCGGTCGAGCGATAGCCAAGAGCTGCCAGGATTGGTAGTGTAGCGACGCCTGAGTTACGAGGCAATCGACATCAAAGGGCTGTCGACGGACGAAGGTAAACCCTAAACCTTTGGTAGTACTGGTTTTGCTAGTCGAGCATGGTAGTATTGTTCATTGGGTATGCTTTTGATGCGTAGGCTTGTTCTAGACCTGATTAGCGGTGTTGCGTAAGGCTAGGCTTGCTGTGATAGAGGTACGAAAGTACTATCCGAGATATCCTGGTCGAGTATACATTCCTATATGTGTTGCATGATTATGTGGTGCATTGATATATGTCATATGATGCATGCTATTATGTCACGTTTATTACTGCATGTTGCATTTCATGTTGAGCCGTATCTCCTTCGAGATAGCCTTTACTGTTGAGCTGTATCTCTTTCGAGATAAGCTATATCTTGTGGGGCCGCTCAGTCCTGTCTTGTCTTGTGGACGCATGGACACCGAGAGTACACAGTGGCCGACGGGTCGGGAGGGCTTCGGTGATCCGGGACATTTTAGGTCCACGTCTGTTCTTGTAGTGGATGCAGTGACCCAGAGGAGTACCGCGCGGCACTATCCACTTGGCGCCTCTAGACTGAGCATTTTGAGATCCTTTGTTACTCCTGTTTCTTGACTACCCTGGTATCATATCATAGCATGTGCATTTCATATAGGTTTGTATACTCATGCTTTTGTACTGGGCGTTCTTATCGCTCACGTCCTCGGTTTTGTTTATCTTGGACACCCCATTCCCACGGGGCAGGCCTCAGGTTGGACAGCTCAGGAGGAGGAGGAGGAGGACGTTGAGTAGCTGGTTGGTTTAGTTCTTCGGTATCTTTTTGATTCGATTTGGTTGTACCGTATATTTCAGTTTAGTTGAGTTGTTCTGGATTTTCGATTGGATTGTATAACTATCGTTTGGTGTCAGTTTTCCGCTGTTATCTCTGATTATTATTAATTAAGTTAATTGCATGCTTAGTTCTTCATTAGTAGGTGATTCTGGAACGGGTCACTACATTTATGGTATCAGAGCATGCTTACGATTTTGGGATATAGATTCTGTTTTGGGATTTTTCGTGGACCATTTTACCATTTTCCCCATTCTATCTTGTAGCGATGGCTGACCACTTTGGTGATGAGAGTAGTCAGGGAAGTGTAGGTCGTTGGGGTGACCAGGACGATTTGTTAAGCGTCATAAGTTACCGTATGTTTCTCTAGACGTCATTCTTTCCGTTTCTACCCCGATGGGTCATTCGGTGTTAGCAAAGCGTCTAGTGATGGGTTGTCCCTTAGATTTTTGAGGGTAACGAATTGATTGCGAATCTTATGATCTTGGAGATGGAAGATTTTGATTGTATTCTAGGTATAGACCTATTGACTACCTACCAGCTACCGTGGATTGTTACCAGAAGCTTGTTCAGTTTCGTACGACTGAGAGCTCTAGTTGGTTTTTCTATGGTGAGGGAGCGCGACCTCCGATGCCAGTGGTATCTGCTCTGAAAGCCTGTCGTGCTTTAGAGGCGGGCGGGGAAGGCTAACTCATCTATGCGATTGATTCTTCCACAGGTAGTGTTGGTATAGATGATATTCCAGTGGTTTGTGAAGTTCCTGATGTCTTCCCAGATGAGATTCCTGGTTTTCCTCCGGTTAGAGAGGTGGAATTTGGCATTGAGTTAATGCCAGGGACTGCACCGATTTCTCGTGCCCCTATCGTCTTGCTCCGTCAGAGATGAGAGAATTGAAGCAGCAATTGCAGGATCTTCTTGATAAAGGTTACATTCGCCCAAGTGTTTCACCTTGGGGAGCTCCAGTCTTGTTTGTCAAGAAAAAGGATGGGTCGATGCGATTGTGCATTGATTATCGCCAGCTGAATCGTGTGACGATTAAAAACAAGTATCCATTACCTCGTATCGATGATTTGTTCGATCAGCTTCAGGGTACCTCTGTTTACTCCAAGATTGACTTGCGATCGGGTTATCATCAGATGAGAGTCAGAGATGATGATATTTCCAAGACTGCATTTCATAGTCGATATGGGCATTACGAGTTTCTAGTTATGCCATTTGGATTGACGAATGCGCCAGCAGTGTTCATGGATCTGATGAATCGAGTCTTTCGGGATTTTCTAGATCAGTTGTGTTCAACAACAATTGAGATGTAATAACGATGTTGTTATTTCGTTTTGTTCATCCCCTAAGCCTGATTTCGAGGACGAAATCTTTTAAGGGGGGGAGAATGTAGTAGCCCGAATTCCAAATTGGGTAATTAACGGATTATTGGTGATTAAGAAGGTTTAATGTGTAATTTTGACCGTGGTCATGATCGGACGGACCGAAGATGGTTCGGTAGCACCGAAGAGTTCGGACGTTCCGAAGTGTAGGTTCGGTGGATCCGATCATGAGGTGTCAAGAGCCGATGGACACGTGGGAGTTCGGACGTTCCGAAGTGTAGGTTCGGTGGATCCGATCATGAGGTGTCAAGAGCCGATGGACACGTGGGAGTTCGGACGTTCCGAAGTGTAGGTTCGGTGGATCCGATCGTGAGGTGTCAAGAGCTGATGGACACGTAGGAGTTCGGACGTTCCGAAGTGGGTTCGGTGGATCCGAACATAGCCTATAAATAGTGCTCGGAATTCCTCATTTTGGATGGCAAGTTCTTGAAGTTGTGTCTCATTTTGAGAGGTTTGGAAGGTTTCTAGGGTTAGTTGTCGGTCGAGCGATAGCCAAGAGCTGCCAGGATTGGTAGTGTAGCGACGCCTGAGTTACGAGGCAATCGACATCAAAGGGCTGTCGACGGACGAAGGTAAACCCTAAACCTTTGGTAGTACTGGTTTTGCTAGTCGAGCATGGTAGTATTGTTCATTGGGTATGCTTTTGATGCGTAGGCTTGTTCTAGACCTGATTAGCGGTGTTGCGTAAGGCTAGGCTTGCTGTGATAGAGGTACGAAAGTACTATCCGAGATATCCTGGTCGAGTATACATTCCTATATGTGTTGCATGATTATGTGGTGCATTGATATATGTCATATGATGCATGCTATTATGTCACGTTTATTACTGCATGTTGCATTTCATGTTGAGCCGTATCTCCTTCGAGATAGCCTTTACTGTTGAGCTGTATCTCTTTCGAGATAAGCTATATCTTGTGGGGCCGCTCAGCCCTGTCTTGTCTTGTGGACGCATGGACACCGAGAGTACACAGTGGCCGACGGGTCGGGAGGGCTTCGGTGATCCGGGACATTTTAGGTCCACGTCTGTTCTTGTAGTGGATGCAGTGACCCAGAGGAGTACCGCGCGGCACTATCCACTTGGCGCCTCTAGACTGAGCATTTTGAGATCCTTTGTTACTCCTGTTTCTTGACTACCCTGGTATCATATCATAGCATGTGCATTTCATATAGGTTTGTATACTCATGCTTTTGTACTGGGCGTTCTTATCGCTCACGTCCTCGGTTTTGTTTATCTTGGACACCCCATTCCCACGGGGCAGGCCTCAGGTTGGACAGCTCAGGAGGAGGAGGAGGAGGACGTTGAGTAGCTGGTTGGTTTAGTTCTTCGGTATCTTTTTGATTCGATATGGTTGTACCGTATATTTCAGTTTAGTTGAGTTGTTCTGGATTTTCGATTGGATTGTATAACTATCGTTTGGTGTCAGTTTTCCGCTGTTATCTCTGATTATTATTAATTAAGTTAATTGCATGCTTAGTTCTTCATTAGTAGGTGATTCTGGAACGGGTCACTACAGGCAGACTGACAACGAAGTCCATGGTGACATTCTCCCACTTCCACTCGTGAATAGGAAGAGGCTTGAGCATACCTGCTGGTCTCTGATGTTCCGCTTTCACTAGCTGACACGTCAGGCACTCGGATATAAATCGCCTGATATCCCTCTTCATCCCTGACCACCAATATAATAACTGCAGGCCTTTGTACATCTTCGTACTCCCAGGATGAATAGAGTACGACGACATATGGGCCTCAGATAAGATATCCTCTCGAATAGAATCGCTGCTCGGAACCCACATTCTGTCTCGATATCTGACAATATCGTTTCTAACTGTGTACAAGATACTGCCCTTGGCTTCATCTCTCTGTCTCCACTTAGCCAATTGCTCATCTGCTAACTGCCCACTGCGAATACGGTCTAGGAGAGAAGACTGGATCGTTAAAGTAGATAGATGAGGAACTCTACCTCGAGGATATGTCTCTAGATCAAACATCAGCATCTCAAACTGAATAGGTCTCGAAACCACCAAATGAGCCATCCCTGCGACTTTCCTGCTCAACGCGTCTGCAACTACATTAGCTTTGCCAATATGATAGCTAATGTCACAGTCGTAGTCCTTCACTAGCTCCAACCAACGCCTCTCCCGCATATTCAACTCTTTCTGTGTAAAGAAGTATTTGAGACTTTTGTGGTCGGTAAAGATCTGGCACTTCTCCTATTACAAATAATGCCTCCAAATCTTCAATGCAAATACTACGACTGCCAACTCTAGATCATGGGTAGGATAATTCTTCTCATGAATCTTCAACTGACGAGAAGCATATGCTATCACCTTCCCATGCTGCATCAATACTGCGCCTAACCCGAGTTTCGAAGCATCGGTATACAGAACAAAATCTCCGAGTCCTGAAGGCATGGCCAACACTGGTGCTGAAATAAGAGCTTGCTTCAATGTATCGAAGCTCTTCTGACATTCCTCGCTCCACACATACTTAACATTCTTCTTCGTCAATGATGTTAGTGGAACTGCGATGGAGGAGAATCCCTGAATAAACTTCCGATAGTATCCTGCTAGCCCAAGGAAACTACGGATCTCTGATTCATTTTGCGGCACAACCCAATCTCTGACTGCTGCAAATTTCGCCGGGTCTACCTCAATACCGCTGCTAGAAACGATGTGGCCTAAGAACGCCACTTTCTCTAACTAGAACTCGCATTTTCTGAACTTCGCGAATAGCTTATACTTTTGTAAGGTTTGCAATACTGTGGTCAGATGTCTGCTGTGATCCTCTTGATTCTTTGAGTAGATGAGAATATCATCTATGAATACTATCACGAACTGATCAAGATATGGCTGGAATACGCGATTCATGAGATCCATGAAGATCGCTGGCGCATTCGTCAAACCGAACGACCTCACAAGGAACTCGAAGTGTCCATAACGAGTCTTGAAAGTAGTCTTGAGAACATCGGCGTCTTTCACCTGTAACTGATGATACCTAGAACGCAGATCAATCTTGGAGAATACTGAAGCTCCCTGCAACTGATCAAATAAATCTTCAATCCTCGGGAGTGGGTATTTGTTCTTCACTGTAACTCTGTTAAATTCCCGGTAATCAATGCAGAGCCTCATCGTACCATCCTTATTTTTCACAAATAAGACTGGCGCACCCCATGAAGAAAAGCTAGGGCGAATGAATTCCTTGTCAAGAAGTTCCTGAATCTGTTTCTTAAGTTCCGCCATCTCTGTAGGTGCTAATCGGTATGGTGCTTTGGAGATCGGCGTAGTACTGGGCATAAGCTCAATAGAAAATTCCACCTCTCTCACAGGTGGTAAACCAGAGACGTCATTGGGAAAAACGTCTAGAAAGTCCCGGACAATAGGAACATTGGATGCTGGCTGTTTGGACTTCTCGGGAACAGATACAAGAGTAGCTAAAAATTTTCGGCACCCTCGATGCATGAGTTTCCTAGCCTGGACGCAAGATATCATATGCGGTAAATTAAAATACCTTTCTGGCTCGAATAAGAATTGTTCCATCCCAGGCGGTCGGACGAGAACAGATCTCTGCTGGAGGTCAATCAAAACTCGGTTTCTCAGTACCCAGTCCATCCCTAGAATGATATCAAATTCTGGCATCGGTAGAACGATCAGATCCGCATACACAAGATTACCATGAAGTTCAAGGTCTATATCTCGGATCACATTAGTGGTTGTCATCTCCTCTCCAGAAGGCAATGTTACTGAATACGCTATGTCTAGCCCAATTGATTTGATCTTGAGAGAATTTGCAAATGTTTCTGAAATGAACGAATGAGTAGCCCCTGAATCTATCAAGGCTTTCGTAGCTGAACCGGCTATAAAGATTCTCCATGAAAGATTGGAATATTATGCTAAACCCAATAGTTTTACAAGAACTATGCTTATAGACATGCAAAGGTCAAAGTTCTTCTAACCTAAATTTTCGTAGCTAACACTGATTAGAACATGCAATCCTATCATAAATTCTAAGTTCAAAGTCTTAACCCAAAAACATTAAACTTCAAATACAACTTAAGGATTTAGGATACCTGTCATGAGCATCGTCTCCGGATTAGTCTCCGCAGCATGTAGAGAAAAAACTATGCCTTGGGTAGGCAGATTCTTCTGAGGGCAATTCTTCAATATGTGGTCAGTACTACTACATTTGTAACACTTTCCCAAACTATACATACAAGCCCCAGCATGACGGCATGAGCACTTGGCACAGACTGGGTACTCCACTGTCCTCGGGACTGCTCGTCCCTGCTGCTGATGTCCTCTGTTCCTGGGTGGACCGTGGAACTGTCTCTTAGTCTAGTGTTGCTGCTGAGGAGGACGGTGTGGTGCCTGAAATGGTCGTTTACCCTGGCGATCGCGCTCAATATAATTCTGGTCTTGCTCTGCCGCTAGAGCTCTGGAAACAGCAACATCATAGGTAGTAGAGCCTGCCACCCTAACATCACGGCGCAAGATCGGCCGTAGACCATTCAGAAAATGCCTCAATTTAGCACCAGCATCATAAGCAATTAGGGGTACAAAATGACATCCCCTCTCGAACTTATGGATGAACTCCGTAACAGTCAAGTCTCCCTGTCTCAGGGTCATGAACTCCGTGGTCAACCTCGAAGCAGCTCTTCAGTAAAATATTTAGAGTAGAATACCTCTGTGAAGCGCGCCCAGCTCAAAGTAGTTAAATCCAAAGCCACTGATGCTCCTTCCCACCAAAGGCGAGCGTCTCCTCCGAACAGATAGGTCGCACATCGAACCCTATCTCCATCTTCGAGCCCCATGAACTCGAAAATAACCTCAAAGGACTTAATCCATCCCTCGGCAGCCATAGGATCTGACGTCCCTAAGAATTCCTTCGGTCGCATCTTCATGAACCGCTCATAAATAGCCTCCGGCCCTGTCTGTCTGGCTCCCACTGTATTGTTCCCCGCAAACTGTGCGAAGAACTGAGTCATCCCAACTAGCATCTGGGCATTCATGTCTGGTGGCGGGGGTGGTGGTAAATCTCTCTCCTCGTTCTCCCCTTGTCTCTGATCCTCACCGTCCTCATGACGGTGCTCATCATCACCTCTCGGGCGTCCAACACGGTGTCTAGGAGGCATGTTGTTCCATAATTATAACCCATACGTAACCAACATGCATAATTCCACTATTTCTTTAAATTTAAATAAATAATGCATAATCGTAATCTTGACATAAAATCTTTCATGCAATCATGATGTAAAAATATTTCAAGCTTTAAAATAAGTAATCGTAAAACTTACATGCCGAAGACGTGACTTCATGAGCTTCTCGAGAGCAGTAGTAGTACAACCCTTTACAAGATCATAGGCTCTGATACCAACTGTCAAGGCCCGTATTTCGTATTCATAATTTTGTGGAATTATTAAAATTTTTCTAAATAAATAAATAACTTGCCCAATTTATAAAATAAACATGTAAATAAAATAACCTTAAAATAACAGCGGAAGTCAACATAGTATTTCAAACAGTAGTTTAAAAATAATCCAACATGTTAAAATCGAGTTTGAATGATAAAAGGTGCATAAATTAAATCATGAGGTCCTCGAGTTTACTATTGTTGTCCCAAGATCGCTCACTGGTCCACGCCCTCCGTCTCGACCTCATCAGTACCTACAACAATCAAGTCTAGTGAGTCTAAAGACTCAACATGTATATATCGTGAATAACAAGTAAATATATCGTAAAATCGCATGCAACGTAAAAATAGCGTATCGTAAAGCGTACGGTGAAAATCGTGTCATGAATAATTATAACTACGTGCATATCTGAAAATCATACGTAAAAGCTTTGCTCAATAGAGCTCTGTCATAAAATATCATAATTTTTCTGGTAGAGATAATGTTTCTAAGCAAGTGGCCCATAACATAAGGTAAGCGCCTGATCAGACTAAATCACAGTATACTGGGCGGTAGAAATCAATCACAGCCCTTGGACTGGATGTCCGTACCCATACATAATCATAAACCGGTCGTAAGTCACCAGGTGGAGAGGTCCTCGGTTGCGCCTGTCGATTTCCAAACCCATAAGCATAAGGTGGCCACAAAACATATAGCATATATCTCAAAAATAAACATTTTATATTTTTATGCACGTAATATAATTATAACCTTATTTTTACCAGATGAGTTGGATCGTTCCCACGCTTGCTGCGACTTATTTCTGGTATGTGACACATGCAATAAATCTTAACTTGACAAAATTTTAACAATAGAACCAAAAACGAGACGATTCGGACCAACAACTTGATTTTTAACCATGACTTCGTACCAACCTGAACCAACATTAAACCGACGTTTAACCATGATTTAAAATACCCCAAACATACTGAAAAATATGCATAATAACTGTAAAACCCGAAAATAGGTGAAAGGAATCCAAAAATATAAAACATTTTTTCGAGAGTCATTTTGGCACCTTTCACCGTAAATTCTCGTACAATCTCTAAACTCGACCAAATCACCAACGGCCAAAAACATGACTTTCCTAACTCATTGAGGTACTGTCCAGTACAAGGCCATGGACTAAAAGCCAACCAAGAACCCAAACATGACCTCTGAAACGAAACTGAACTTGCTGCCAAAAACAAAAATTGCAGCAATAGCTGTTGTGCATATTTGGTGTACAAATCTGAAACAAATGGTCGTTGGCTTGAACCACTGACCAAAGACACTTACCAACATCCTAAGGCATGGCTTTGACCATGTTTAAGGGCTAAAAGCCAACCACAACCCAAGCAAACACCTAGGACAATTACAGCACCAAACCGAGAATACAACTTTCTGTATAGTGTGATGTATTGACTTGTTTTACTGTCTTGGGTCGTTCCAATAGCCATTTGATTGACCATGGCTCGATCTAGACATGATTTAGTGTTGTATGAACCATGTAGTTGGGCTAGGAGCTAACCAGAATCCAAACCACACTGAAAACCCGAAATGCATACACACAGATTTTGAAGAACTCGAAAGTAACTTGTTTGTTGTGTTGAAATTCTAATGGATCTATGACTCAAGCTTATAAAAACTGATTTGGTCATAATCTAGACATGATAAGGAAGGGTTCTAACCATGGCTACAGTCCATAAGACAGCCAAGGTTCGAGCACCCCACTGAAACAACTCAATGACAGAAAGTGTGGCTCATTTCTGCGCCTAAGGAGAACTTGCTGCCACTTCCCTTTTCTGGAGCGTATGGACCGAAACAATTTAACCAAAAACACTCTAACACATTCTAAATTATGCCTATAAGCAGCCTTGGATGCCTAGAACCGAGCAACATCCTGAAACCAATAAAAGAAATAGAACTCGTGAAGCACACCCATATGGCCGAGAGGCCTGTACTAAATTCCTTGTAAACCTGCTGTCATTTTCGAGTTCCTGCTTGAATCATGCTTATAAATTGGTTTAAACATATCTATAGGACTTGATTGAAGAGTCAAGAAACAATATATACATGCTTGGAAATATGTTTTGACAAAACAAATCAAAACGACAACATGACGCGATGGGATCGGAGTTGAGGATTCTTTTCTTTCTTACTTTTCCTGCTGTTGTTCTTACGATTTTCTCAGCTGATTCTTCTGCTAATTTTCGAGCATATGGATGTAGGAAATGTAGGTAATGCAGGTGAATGATATAGGAGATGTTAAAGGTGCTATAATATACATTTAGTTTGGAAGTTACAAGTCAAGCATTTGAATGGGTTTGCATTGGTTCTCATTCCTTTGCTGTATAGGTTCTTATTCTTTTATTTCACAATTTCAGTAGCCTTTCTTCTGATATTTTCGAGTATATTGGATGAAGAAATGTTATATAATGGAGGTGTTAAATGTACCATAATATGTATTAAGTTTGGGAGGTTACAAGTGAATGCTTTGAATGAAATTTGAAATGCTTTCTTGTTGCCGTTGGGTATTGCTTCGAATCCTTGCTGCATCTTCTAGTTAATTTGCTAGGTAATTAGTAGAGGAAAATGAGATGTAATATTGTTTTTAATTAGTGAATAAAAATTTGGGAAATGAATACCCCATGAAGTGCAATTAGGAATGGTTTGAATGGAGAGTTATCAAACCTTTGAAATATTTTAATTGTTGTCCCAACAATATTACTAATTTATAGGATATTATTATTTAAACCTTGCATTTTAAATTCTTAAGGTTTTAAATACCCATTATACATTTTAGAGAATTTACACATTAATTTAGAATAACTCTTGCATGGCATTGCATGGTTTAAAATTTAAAGTATTTAAATGCTATGTTTACTTTCTTAAATTAATTCATCCTTATTTGTTTACATATTTTAATTTAACTTTACGTAAACATTAACCTAAAGAACTTATTTAACAACCCAGTTCTAATTAATTTAATAAATTTTAAAACATTCTATTTCTTTAAATTAAATTATTCATTGACTTAATTAAATTTAGGAATATCTTTCTTATTGTTAATTTTATCTTTAATCTCCAAACTCCGGTCCGGCCTCGCGTATTTACTCTGAAAAGATAAAACTGAAACTCTTCTTTTAAAATAACTAAAACACTTAATATTTTCATAATATTTCATTTTTTTTATTTAATTAATAGAAATTATGTATGGCTTATACGTAATCTGATTTTCGGGTTCTATAGTTGTGATTGAGAATGACATGATCTATCATCGATCGCATTTAATGAGTTTTGATTAATGTCAAATAGTTTTTGTTTATAAATATAATTTATTTATGATTTTTATATTTAATCATAAAATATTATCAAGTATTAAATATAATCACTAAAGATTATTCAACTATAAAAATATTGATTGATACCAAATGGAAATCAGTAATGTTGTATGGTGGTTAATGAGACAATGATTCGGTACGTTAATTTTTGTTTTAGATTTGTTTGGATTAATCATTAAGTTGTTTAAGTTTATTTGTAATATAGCATAAATGATTTAATTTTTAATGATTATTTACATTGTTTCTTGTGCTTATGCTCATCAAAACTTGAAAATTGAGGTATCTTATCTAGTAGATTAAAAAAATAATATTTATCGAGATATCATTTCCCTACCCCATAGAATACCGGACATTCAAGTCTCAACACTTATTGGGTACGATAATGAGAGAAAAAAATATTATCAATTCTAATTTAGACGAGGATTGGACTAGAGAGCTACGATACGGATCTTTATCCGATTCTACTCTAATAAGGATAACGTGGTTTCTACTTTCTGTATCAATATTACAAAACAGAAATATAAACATTTACATTTATTGTGAGAGTTGGAGAAAAAAAACAAAATACTTTCTGTATCAATATTACAAAACAAAAATATAAACATTTACATCTATTTTGAGAGTTGGAAAAAAAACAAAATATCACGCTAACATCTTTTTGTGTATATATATATATATACACACTGTAACGCCCCGAAAATTTAAAAGTCCACGCAAACCACATGCATGCAATTATTAAATCCTTTTGTATTTTAATTAAATGTTTTAATTGCATTAATTAATTATGTTGTGCATATTGGCATGTTTAAATTATATTTTCAACATGGTTGCATTAAAATGTATTTTTAAAACGTTAATTGTTTTTAATTATTTTAAATATGGTGATGCTTTTTCTTATTTTTGAAAATATGGGGTTTTGAGGTGATTTTATACGTCGGGACGTAAATTTTATCGGTATGAGTTTTTCAATAAAAATGCGAGCTTTTTGGCAACCCGACTAATAAATTCACAAATTTATTTAAACAAAAACTTTGATAATATTTTATTAAATCTTAATTAAGACTAATGGGCCTAATTTGTTGGCTTAATAGGCCTAAGCCTAATTAGTAATTTAATTAGTATTTAATATGTTAATCACCTAAACCCTACACCATTCTTTCACGCCACTTTTCTGAAAAATCCCTCCCCTAATTTCACACGGCACACACTCAATAATTGGAAGAGATAGGTTCGAAAATTTCAAGGGTTTCAAGCCATCGTCTCGTCGTCGCCGTTTTCAATCGCCAACGTTTTTCGTGCGTTTAAAACGCAAAGGCACGCCATATTCTTTTCTTCACTCATCTATCACACCATAATATTTATTTGAACACGTTTTGCATGAAAAACAAGCTACACTTCTTATGATTTTCGTTTTTATGCATCTACTTGCCTAAACTCATGAATTAATGCATCAAACCATGATTTATATGTTCATAAAGGGGCTGCCATGATTAGGAGAGGTTTAAGGGTCTGTTTTTACACGCCTAAGAGGTCTTAGAACACACAAATTATGCAGCAAACAAAATAGAACAGAAGCTGGACAACAGTACGTAAGTTTTCTTGGAGGTTGTGTGCTTGTTGATGTTCAAGGCTCGTTCTTTGCATGGGGGCTCACGGGTTGTCCAGGGCTTGGGTTGGGGCCTGGGCTAGACATGGGGTAGGGTCAGGTAAGGTCCAAGCATGGCTAGGGCTCAAGGGGAGTGGCTAGGGAAGAGTCCACTTGAGCAAGGACTCTTCCCGAGCGTGTAAGGGGGGTGGCCGAGAGTTCCAGGGCTGTGGCTCTGTTTGGGGCTGGGCTAGTGGTTCATCAGGGTCCTGGGGGGATAGGCATGGGTCGGTCCAGGGGCTGGAGTGGCTGGGCTCGACGTAGCTTGAGCCAAAAGCAGAAAACGTGACTATGGCAGCAAGGGGAGCTAGGAACGCGCATGTAGTGTTTCTGATCCAGGAGGCTTGTGTGCACGGTTAGGGGCTGGGCTTGGTCTGGGTCGAGTCTAGGCGTGGTCCAGGGAAGGTTAGGGTCGTGTGGGCTCGGTGGGGGCTTGGTTGGAAGAGTCCTAGTTGGGTTAGGTGTTCTAGACATACAAGGAAGCACACACACAACACCACAGATTTTTGGGTCAAGTTCCAGGAGCTTTTTGAGCGGGCTAGGGCTTGTTTTACGGGCTGGGCTTGCACAGTAGTGTCCCTAGGTGAGTTGGCTAAGTTTTGGTTCAAGGTGGCTCGGGCGTGGCTCGGGTAAATTGGGAGATGGCTCGGTATGTTCGATAAAGGGTCAAAAACGAAAATTAAAGATCAAAAAAATGATCCAAGGGTCCACGGGGGCGGCTCACGACTTGGAAGGGTAGAATAAATCATAAAAAGGTTATGTTTAAAATTTGGGGTCAAAATAACGAGTTTTAGATTTATTCGGAATTTAATCGCCGCACGAAACGCTAATTAACGAGTTAATTGAAAAGTCTAGTTTTATGCTTCATAAAATCATGAAAAATTAGATTTAAGCTTAATTAATTATTATAAGTCTAAGTTTTTAATTTGGGAATTTTATATGAAAGTTTGGTTTAATTCGGGATTAAAACGCATTAATACGTCACATTTAAAGATAAATTTAAAAGTCATCGAATTAAGCTAAATAAAAATATGAGAAAATTCACGTAAGCTTAAATAATTATTTGGGACATTTTAGAGTCATGAAATCAAGAAAATAATCGAAAACGAAAAATGTCGTAGCCAGGGGTAAAACAGTCATTTTACACCGGGAAATTAGTAAAGGTCATGGCAGTGCCCGAAATGCTGTTTTTATTGAAATATGATTATTTTGAAATGTTTATGAATGGTTCATGATTAATTGATGTTTTTTTTAAATGTCTAAAGGATTTTTATGAATTAAGAAGACATTTAAAAGACATGTTGCATGCTTGGTTTCAAAATGAAAAATGTTATGTTATGCATGATTTTTATAAAGTGATGTGAATGAAAAATGTTGAATGATGTGAATGGATTGTGACTAACACGATGATATGTTGGAGATATCGTGAGGGTTATGGTCCCAGTGGGAGCCCGACGATCGTATTTCCTCGGACACGGACATGTATATGTATATGATGATATGATATTACGTAAGGCCAGGGCCCAGTTGACCGGTGAGAGTGTTGCTGGTGTCCCCCGCCGCCCAGTACTGTGGTTACATGTAGATGGATCCATCGCCTAACACGTATATGAAAGTCACAATCAACGATCTGAATTCAACAAACACGAACATGAACATGAATACGAATATGAATATGGATACGAATATGGACATGAATATGAATATGTTTAAGTGATATGTTTATGCCTTTTGAAAATGTTTTTATGCATCATGAAAATGTTTACGAAAACGTTTATGTTTAAAGTTTATGCATCTTCATGAAAACGATATTTTAAGTACAAGTACTTTTCACCGTTATATGTTAACTGTATTATGTATTACTCGTTATAAAGATTATGGTGTGTTGAGTCTTTAGACTCACTAGGTGTGATGGATGTAGGTGGTTCTGAGGGAGGACTTGACGGGTGATACTACTGGACTGAAGGTGCACACAACCCGAGGACCAGCGCTTCTACTTTTCCGCATTTACGATTATGACTTATGAATTATGTTAAAGATTTTTAAGATTATTTACTTAAGCTTTTTGAGAGATTTTTGAGAGGTTTAGTATGGGCTTTATTTTTCAAATTATTGCTTTTTAAGTTTGGTAAAACGTTTGACGATTTCTGGTTTGACTTTTCCCTTTCAATTTTCAAATACTAGTTGGATGATTTACTTTAAAATGGTGCAAGATTATTTTATTTGCATGTGCATGCAATGACCGAAAATGTGAGAGATTTTTTTTAAAAAAAAAAAATTCTAGTACTTTTAAAGCAATAAGAGATGAGGACGTTTCAGTTGGTATCAGAGCAGTGGTTCCTGTAAAGGGTTGTGCCACCATCAGCGCCAGGAAGATCAGTCGTCAAGCCTCAAACTTGTAAGTTTACATGCTTTATATGATTTTATGATGTTACCTGCATAAGTAAATGAATTATTTATTCACGTCACATGTTTAATAGCATTATGATGGTTTATGATTTATATGCATTAGAATTTGTATACCTGATATGATATGAAAAATTATTTTTCAACGCATGTTGGTTTATTGTGATGGAATTGGACGATGTTGATTTTTGGGTTTTAGTATTGACGTTTTACTTTTGGGCTATAAGTTAATCATGAATATTATGAATGTTTTATGGGACACGTAGATTTTCTAAGAAAATATTTATGATTTATGGTTACTAGTCGAATTAATTTTTGGGAATTAGACGTAAGGAATAATGATTTGAGGATTTGTAACGACTTTGGGATATAGAAATGTATAAATCGGGATTTAAGTTTGATGAAAGTTGAGATTTGATTATGAAAATTGATTTTGGGTTAATAAGTTTAAAATTTTTGAAATTTCGTTATGGGAAACTTGTAGAAAGAAAATTATAAATACCGAGAATTTATGGGTTAATCGTAGGATTTTTGAAATTAAGGATCAATTAAGATAATTTTGAGGAAATTAAGAATTTATTTTGCAATTATTAAGGAATTTGGGGACTAGTTTAGCAATAAGTGAGAATTTAATGGTTCTAAGGATAAGAATTTTTGAGGATTTAGACTTTTAAGATATTTGGAACCTTGGGATATCTTGGTTTTAGTATTATAAGAAATTTTAATAAGGGATTTTTAAGGATGAATCGATATTAAGCTTGGAAATCTAAGCGTCAGCATATGCGTTTGGGATTTTAAGATTGAAATTTGATAAGTTATCGAACAATTTGGGTATAAATTAAGGAAAGTAATATACGATAAGTATGGTCATCCATATTTTATATGGAAAATTTTAAGAAAAATCGAAATTCGAGGTTATAATGGTAATAGCACTAAGTATTTGGGTCCTTTTAAGTTGCGATTTGAAAATAAGGATTTAAGAAGGAGAATTTAATTGGGATTAAGGAGAAGTAAGGACAATCAGAATTTAAGTTTTATCAGAGTAGCGCAGCGGAAGCGTGGATTTTTGGGATACTAGAACTGAATCTAAACTTTGGGTTATTAAGGATAAGCGAATTTCGAGGACGAAATTCAATTTAAGGGGGGAAGATTGTAACGCCCCGAAAATTTAAAAGTCCACGCAAACCACATGCATGCAATTATTAAATCCTTTTGTATTTTAATTAAATGTTTTAATTGCATTAATTAATTATGTTGTGCATATTGGCATGTTTAAATTATATTTTCAACATGGTTGCATTAAAATGTATTTTTAAAACGTTATTCGAGTTGCGATCGAGGAACGGAGACCGATGGCGGAAAAATTGTAAAATGTTTTTATTAAATAATTGTTTTTAATTATTTTAAATATGGTGATGCTTTTTCTTATTTTTGAAAATATGGGGTTTTGAGGTGATTTTATACGTCGGGACGTAAATTTTATCGGTATGAGTTTTTCAATAAAAATGCGAGCTTTTTGGCAACCCGACTAATAAATTCACAAATTTATTTAAACAAAAACTTTGATAATATTTTATTAAATCTTAATTAAGACTAATGGGCCTAATTTGTTGGCTTAATAGGCCTAAGCCTAATTAGTAATTTAATTAGTATTTAATATGTTAATCACCTAAACCCTACACCATTCTTTCACGCCACTTTTCTGAAAAATCCCTCCCCTAATTTCACACGGCACACACTCAATAATTGGAAGAGATAGGTTCGAAAATTTCAAGGGTTTCAAGCCATCGTCTCGTCGTCGCCGTTCTTCAATCGCCAACGTTTTTCGTGCGTTTAAAACGCAAAGGCACGCCATATTATTTTCTTCACTCATCTATCACACCATAATATTTATTTGAACACGTTTTGCATGAAAAACAAGCTACACTTCTTATGATTTTCGTTTTTATGCATCTACTTGCCTAAACTCATGAATTAATGCATCAAACCATGATTTATATGTTCATAAAGGGGCTGCCATGATTAGGAGAGGTTTAAGGGTCTGTTTTTACACGCCTAAGAGGTCTTAGAACACACAAATTATGCAGCAAACAAAATAGAACAGAAGCTGGACAACAGTACGTAAGTTTTCTTGGAGGTTGTGTGCTTGTTGATGTTCAAGGCTCGTTCTTTGCATGGGGGCTCACGGGTTGTCCAGGGCTTGGGTTGGGGCCTGGGCTAGACATGGGGTAGGGTCAGGTAAGGTCCAAGCATGGCTAGGGCTCAAGGGGAGTGGCTAGGGAAGAGTCCACTTGAGCAAGGACTCTTCCCGAGCGTGTAAGGGGGGTGGCCGAGAGTTCCAGGGCTGTGGCTCTGTTTGGGGCTGGGCTAGTGGTTCATCAGGGTCCTGGGGGGATAGGCATGGGTCGGTCCAGGGGATGGAGTGGCTGTGCTCGACGTAGCTTGAGCCAAAAGCAGAAAACGTGACTATGGCAGCAAGGGGAGCTAGGAACGCGCATGTAGTGTTTCTGATCCAGGAGGCTTGTGTGCACGGTTAGGGGCTGGGCTTGGTCTGGGTCGGGTCTAGGCGTGGTCCAGGGAAGGTTAGGGTCGTGTGGGCTCGGTGGGGGCTTGGTTGGAAGAGTCCTAGTTGGGTTAGGTGTTCTAGACATACAAGGAAGCACACACACAACACCACAGATTTTTGGGTCAAGTTCCAGGAGCTTTTTGAGCGGGCTAGGGCTTGTTTTACGGGCTGGGCTTGCACAGTAGTGTCCCTAGGTGAGTTGGCTAAGTTTTGGTTCAAGGTGGCTCGGGCGTGGCTCGGGTAAATTGGGAGATGGCTCGGTATGTTCGATAAAGGGTCAAAAACGAAAATTAAAGATCAAAAAAATGATCCAAGGGTCCACGGGGGCGGCTCACGACTTGGAAGGGTAGAATAAATCATAAAAAGGTTATGTTTAAAATTTGGGGTCAAAATAACGAGTTTTAGATTTATTCGGAATTTAATCGCCGCACGAAACGCTAATTAACGAGTTAATTGAAAAGTCTAGTTTTATGCTTCATAAAATCATGAAAAATTAGATTTAAGCTTAATTAATTATTATAAGTCTAAGTTTTTAATTTGGGAATTTTATATGAAAGTTTGGTTTAATTCGGGATTAAAACGCATTAATACGTCACATTTAAAGATAAATTTAAAAGTCATCGAATTAAGCTAAATAAAAATATGAGAAAATTCACGTAAGCTTAAATAATTATTTGGGACATTTTAGAGTCATGAAATCAAGAAAATAATCGAAAACGAAAAATGTCGTAGCCAGGGGTAAAACAGTCATTTTACACCGGGAAATTAGTAAAGGTCATGGCAGTGCCCGAAATGCTGTTTTTATTGAAATATGATTATTTTGAAATGTTTATGAATGGTTCATGATTAATTGATGTTTTTTTTAAATGTCTAAAGGATTTTTATGAATTAAGAAGACATTTAAAAGACATGTTGCATGCTTGGTTTCAAAATGAAAAATGTTATGTTATGCATGATTTTTATAAAGTGATGTGAATGAAAAATGTTGAATGATGTGAATGGATTGTGACTAACACGATGATATGTTGGAGATATCGTGAGGGTTATGGTCCCAGTGGGAGCCCGACGATCGTATTTCCTCGGACACGGACATGTATATGTATATGATGATATGATATTACGTAAGGCCAGGGCCCAGTTGACCGGTGAGAGTGTTGCTGGTGTCCCCCGCCGCCCAGTACTGTGGTTACATGTAGATGGATCCATCGCCTAACACGTATATGAAAGTCACAATCAACGATCTGAATTCAACAAACACGAACATGAACATGAATACGAATATGAATATGGATACGAATATGGACATGAATATGAATATGTTTAAGTGATATGTTTATGTCTTTTGAAAATGTTTTTATGCATCATGAAAATGTTTACGAAAACGTTTATGTTTAAAGTTTATGCATCTTCATGAAAACGATATTTTAAGTACAAGTACTTTTCACCGTTATATGTTAACTGTATTATGTATTACTCGTTATAAAGATTATGGTGTGTTGAGTCTTTAGACTCACTAGGTGTGATGGATGTAGGTGGTTCTGAGGGAGGACTTGACGAGTGATACTACTGGACTGAAGGTGCACACAACCCGAGGACCAGCGCTTCTACTTTTCCGCATTTACGATTATGACTTATGAATTATGTTAAAGATTTTTAAGATTATTTACTTAAGCTTTTTGAGAGATTTTTGAGAGGTTTAGTATGGGCTTTACTTTTCAAATTATTGCTTTTTAAGTTTGATAAAACGTTTGACGATTTCTGGTTTGACTTTTCCCTTTCAATTTTCAAATACTAGTTGGATGATTTACTTTAAAATGGTGCAAGATTATTTTATTTGCATGTGCATGCAATGACCGAAAATGTGAGAGATTTTTTTTTAAAAAAAAAAAAAAAATTCTAGTACTTTTAAAGCAATAAGAGATGAGGACGTTTCACACACACACACGTTAATCATCTCCAACTCCTTAGATTCTCTCGAAACTAATGTTATTTGTTTTTTTTAAATTTATGTCAAATCAATTTTGTTTATGAAGAAGTTTTATACATATAAATAGATTATACTACATGTAAAAATTAAGTTACAAAATGTATTTGAAATTACAAAACTATCTTAAATGTACTTTTGAAAAGATTTTGTCCAAATAAAATACAATGATAATTTTGTAACTTCAAATTAATTTTATTGCTAAATTGGTACATATAACATTTTTCAATATAAATAGCACTATCTTTATTATATTTTGATTCCGTCCACGTGGACATCATATGAAATTTGCCACGACATTTTTAATAGTCTTTTGGATATGATCAGTCTGTCGAAATAAAAAACAATGTCAACTAAGTCAAATCACAGGATGGTAATTTTTTATTTTTAACGCTACTAAGAACGTATAGTTGCTCCTCCTGTGGCTGGCAGGCGAAGGATGCTAGCCTTCAGAGCTTCAATGGCTCCAAGCAAAGAAAACGAGTGGTCTGTATCCATAGAAGCGCAATCTTCTAACGATGTCATCTAAGTGAAAAAGATCGATTGTATTGAGATATGCAAAACTTAAAAAGCCCATCATGCATGGTCGTTGGAATGCCAAAGTATATGATATTATTGTAGCACCATTTTATACAAACAGAAAAGCAAGTAGGATACAGAGATTACTTGTCCTTTTAGAATGAAAGCTAGTCTCAACTTTCGTTTTAGCAACTGTAGTTTGCGTCTTTTTTTGGTTACTATATCACGTAGATCCGAGATTGTTATCCATGCATTCCAAAGATTCTTCTGGAAGGAATCGACGATTTAGTTTAAGAAATCAAAAAGAGCAAATACCTTTTTGAATTCTAGGTAAACAATTGTATATCTTTGTCATATAAAAAAGAAAACAAAATGTTGGGCACAACTCGAGTTTGATGTAAGATCTAGCTTCATAAGCTTAGGTGTTGCTCGTTTATTTCTTAAGAACCTCTAATATAGTAGTAGCAAGTTCCGTCATGAGAAAAAAAGTAAACAATATACATCACCACTGTTAGACTTAATTCACCATTTGTTTCATAAAAAGTAAAAAGTGTTTCATTAGATAATTAGGCTCACCAATGGACATGTTCCTCACTTATATAAGAATTTTATATGTAGAGATGTACGTGTATGCATATAGTACTCCATTTAAATCGATCTGACGAAAAGTTAGCAAATAAATAAGCCTGACAATATTTTGCATCTCTATACATTACATTATATCTCTCTAAGTTTCATTTTAGTTGAATTTGGTTTACATAGAAAACCCCATGATTGCTACGACTCCGATGCATTGGACGAAAATAGAATGGGTAGGTTGTGAAGAGGTCTACAATATTACTTAAAACAAGAAGCAATATAAAGACTCATTTGTGGTGTTCAAAGAAACAAAATTTGCTCAAAAGAATAATAATAAAACTTCTCAACTCTGAATTGTGTTTCTGCACCAGCAGGCCTGTTTCAGTTTAAGCATTTACAGCATGTGCCGGTTGTACAAAAGTCTCAATAAATGTGCATCAAGAATTTGATTTTCACCAACTTTCCCCCTCTGAATGTAATGTTTCCACAAAATTGGTTGCAGACGGTGCTAACAGCATTTCGAATCCGAGAAGGACTATGCCCCCGGGAGGGAGATGATCCTACAGATGACATAAGCTAGCTATCGGTGATGCAGCTTTAATACCTCTACTTGTATACTTTTTCAATTTAGTTGGCGCAATGATTCTAGAACCAGTACGAGTTGACAAAGGAGTGTTAAATCTTGGTTTTCTACACGCCCAAACGCAGCGGAAGTTTTAAAATTTATATTTATTTTGACAATCAAAATATGTATTTGGGCACTCGTATGGTTTTAAAATAAAAAACATTCATAGGATGCTAGAAGATTATACCTTTGCGAATTAATCACGAGGCTCCAACTAATCCGGTATAAACGGATTAGCTCTTGATGAATCCCTACGAACTTTCTTCAAGAGACTCCTTTCTTCTAATCAGGTCCATGACTGGATGATCTGTTCCTCTTCCAAATAGCACTAGAATATTTGAAAGAAGTTTTTGAGTAGGAGATTAAAATTTGAGAGGCGACTCAAACTCTAATTCTTGAAAAGTGGCCAAAAGAATTTGGAGGATTTTTTTGAGATATGTTTATCGTGAATCACACTTTTAGATTGTGGAGGCTAGTTTATATATATATATATATATATATATATATATATATATATATATATATATATATATATATATATATATATATATAATAAAAAAAACAAGAGCCTTTAACCTAAATTCCATAATTATGGATTTAGGTTCCTTAATTAAATCTAACGGGCTTTGTTAATTAAATGGACTAGTCAAACTAGTTTAATTAATTATATTAAAGTCCACTAAGAACTTTAATTATTTAATATGTTGGACTTGTACTCCTACAAGCTCATTAAACATATCTCTCATCATATTTAATTTAATATTTAATAAACTCAACTTTTGAGTTTAATAAATTAAATTCAATATTTGAAATTATTATTAAAATTATAAATTCAACTCCTTGAATTTTATGACCTCCAAAATTTAATATTTAATAAACCCAACTTTTGAGTTTAATAAATTAAATTCTCAAATTTTATAATTGAATTTATTCTCTCCAAATTTCATAAATTCAACTTCTTGAATTTACTATCTCATAAATTCAACTCTTTGAATTTATTTTCTCAAAATTTAATTAACATAATTTCAACTCCTTGAATTTATTGTATCATAATATAAATTCAACTCCTTGAATTTATTGTATCATAATATAAATTCAACTCCTTGAATTTATTCTCTCCACGGGAACAAACAATCCAATACTTGTGTGACCCTCAATGGTTCAGGGATACAGCTAGCTGTGGGTTCACAACTCTTTGTGATTCAGAATAATATTTATTCTTATTCGGGCTTACCCTAGTTAGCCCCATTATTTTCATCAACACCTTGATTAAGAATGTCAGAACTCATTTTTGATTTCACCCATTGGATCATGGTAAGAGCGTCTAGTAGCATCGCCCCATGATCCCCTAGGTATCACTGATAGTGCCTGTAAGAACCAGTCGATTATGATTAACGCACAGTACGGTCCCTTCATCTCATATATCCCGATCGAATTTTCAACCATTGGTTCATCGAGGGTTGCATAATAATTCGATAACTATGCGATAACTTATAATAGTGGCATCACGTGTACTATTGGAGAACTCCTTCTCCTACGTACATCTCATACTCTGGCCAGAGATTCCATGCACTATTATTACATCAGATCACATAGGATATCCAAACCAGTAGGTGAGCGGTGAATCCCCGACTACAATGCACTGGCTCCTACATGTGTCGCAACTGTACCCAACCTCTCCACCTGATGACTCTCCTGGAGCCGGTAAACGAGTCAAAGCACAACCCTAGCATATAGAGCCTCAGTGTTGTCCCGGGTCGTAAGGACTAATGGTGTACAATCATAACCACTGACTTATCCTCTCGATGAATGATAACCACTTGGAAAGTCCGAGGGAGGGTTGTTCGGTATAATCATCATATGACTACCCATCTGCATGTTTGGACATCTCCATGCCCTTACCAAGAAATGCAGTACACAACATCACATATGCTAGTCTCGAGCTCAAGCGACCTTTATCCATGTTTTAGGCAGCTGAATCGAGTAGGAACGAATTTAGAATATGCTGTGTTTACAAATGAGTTTCAATATCGAATTACGATTCATTTGTATTAAAGTATAATCAAGGACTTTATCTATGCTGATTGCATGGGTATACAGATAAAGTATAACGAAACCATTAAAAGTGTAGTGCCCAAATTCGGTGCACGTATAACCCATGCATTTATTTGATTATTGAAGCATGTATTTAATTTTAAAACGAGCCTTAATAGTGCATGATTTATTGAAATGCATTGTTTTAAATTATTTATGTTCATGTGACGCACGTTAAAATGTCTTTCTCAAGTTTCTTGTTTCAGGCGACTATTCGAGGCGAGATTGAGGAAAAGACCCGGTGACGATTTTTGGCTACTTAAAGGTGGAATTTTATTTTTAAGTTGAGAATGGGGCGTTTTAAGTAATTTATTAAGTTTAGCATTTTAAAGCTTAATTTTTTATTTGAGTGAGTTTAGAAATTTTAAAACTCTTAAAATTTCTTACTTGTGTGTGTTTTATTTTAAATGTAGTAATGCTAGTGTTTTGGTGTATTCTAGTGGGGTGTTAGCATTTTATTTAAAGAGTTATCAAGTTATTTGTAATTTTAATTAGCATGTTATTAACAGTTTTAATTGAGAGATTAAACAAATTTTTATCCTTAAATTATCTCTAACTCACGCCACACACACACAATACACACTTTTACACCCACCTATTCACGCCTAAACACACACACACACACCCATATTTCATTCAAACTCTTTTAAATTTTGAGAAAAACACCTTAGGGTTCTTAGCCTAGAGCAGCCGCCCCCTCCCTCTGATATTCCAGCAAATTTCGTTGGTTTCTTTCAAAGAAAAATCGAGCCGCCATCGTCCTGGATCAAGCCTCGCTCCGTCTCCGCTTCGCTGTCGTCGTTACGGTATCTTTAAATATCAAAAGGCATGTATATTCTGTTCTTTCTGCATCGATCTTGTCATAGTATGCGTTGTGTTATTTTATGCGTGAAAATCCATGTGTGACGTTCGTCGTTTGAGCGGAAAATGGTTTGAATGCGTTTGAAATACTTTTTAGATCTGAAAACTCGTAACTCACTGTTCTGTTGAAATCTGCGATTTTTCTGTCGAGATTTTGAGAAAACTTTCAACTACAAAATTTTAGAACTTTTTGATGCCTTCGATTTGATATAAAATTCGAGATTTTTGGATGAAACTTGAGTGAGTTATGATGTTTTTCGTGGGACTGCTCAAACTGCGACTTTTACGAAAATTGTGTTCTTGAAGTTTTTGTTGCAGGCTTCGTTGGGGATCGACGGGTGATCGTTGCTGAATATAGGTATGATTAGTACGATGTTGGGATGTCATTTGATACGTCGTATAGTGTCGATATGCACTCGAATGCGTTAGGAGTCGTGAGAAACGAATTGGTGTCAACTGCTATGCTTTGAATTGTATATGTTGTAAGGTGAACTCATTGCTTTGGGTGTTTGTACGAATTTGGTTGATGTTATGGAATGCCAAGGTGGGTCTGGGGTGTCGATTCATAGTCCGTGCAACCGAGTCTAGAAAGTTGAGCGAAGCATGTACAAGATTTTCGTGAGTTCGCGATCACAGTGGGTACACGGACCCGCACACGGACCCAGTCACGGGGTCCGTGCCTTTGTTTCTTTCCCAGTGCCAAATTCCCGAGGCTACACGGACCCCCACACGGACCTATGCACGGGGTCCGTGCCCCTCCTCCTTTTCGATGTCTTTTTCCAGAGTCTACACGGACCCCAACACGGACCTAAGCACGGGGTCCGTGTCTCCCCTTTTCTGCACACACACTTTACAGTGCCTACACGGACCCGGAGCCGGACCTGGGCACGGGGTCCGTGTCTTGCATGTTTTGGGGAAAATATTTGTAACATGTTTTGAAGTGTGACGTCATGGTTTAGGGCAAGGATTATCAAGGTCGTGTCATGGGAAATTTTAGAACGTCCTAAGTAATGATTGAACTCGAGAGTAAGTATGATTTCTACGTTAAGTTATGCAAGTTAAGTATGCAAATTCGTGTTAGTATGTGCAGCAATGGCCCCGATCGAAGTCCAACGAATCCCTCAAAGCCAAGTAAGTATGTATGATGTGCAATGAAAATCTTTTAAGTTTTTGAGGTATGCTAAATGTCTTGTGACCAAATTATGAATGGGTTTGGAAGTCGGTGAACGTGGCCGAGGACCTCTCCGCCCCGTTAAATTATGAACGGGTTAGATCGCGGTTGGAAAGCGTTAAATTATGAACGGGGACCAACCAGCCCGTTAAATTATGAACGGGGATCTCATGTATGCGACAGTGGATACGTCCCTGTCAGCCCAGTACTGTGGTGTGTCTGATCAGGCGTTTATTATGCTATGGGTCACTTGCTTTGAAACATCCTCTACGAAAATGATGAAGTCATGTATGTTTTAGTATGCTCAAGTATGCAGTTATGATTTTGAAAGTTTCACGCTATGGCACGTCTATTTATATATGCAAGTTCAAGTTTATTATGCAAGCTCAAGTTTCAAGTTATGTTCGTTCTATTTTTAAGATGCATGCGATTTTATTATGTAGTACTCGTTATCCCAGTTTAAACGTGTTGAGTCTTTAGACTCACTAGACTTGATCGATGCAGGTGACTATGTTGATGAGGAGACGGGAGGTGGCGACCAAGGGGCAGGCTTGGACTGAGCGGGAGGCTAGACCCGAGGACCGCATACGCTATTTTAAGTTTTAAGAAAATACAATTATACTCTGATTTTATGATCGGGTTGTGAGACTTTTTGAGACAGCTTCTCTTTTAGCAAATTTTAATTGTGATGGTTGATTTCAAAGATATTTTATGAATGATGAGTGACGACCGTGTGGATGTTTTTATTTAAAAAAATTTTTAATTTTTCCGCAAATTTTAAGTATGAAAAGTACGGTTCGTTACAAAAGGTTAAATTATATTAAATTAAAGATTATTTATTTCACTTGAGTCAATAAATTCCCTAATCAACCGTTGGCTTGCATGGCATCTATTCTTACAAGGACAACCAGGTGTAGGATCTCGGTTTTCTACACGCCCAAACGCAGCAGAAGTTTAAAAATTTTTAGATCTTGACATTCAAGATATTGTTTGGGCGTTTGTATGATTTTAACTTAAACATACATAGGGCGTGTAAATTTATACCTTTTGTGAATAAATCACATGGCACCAACTGATCCGGTATGACGGATCTAGCTCTTGATGAATTCCTACGAACTTTTTTCAAGTGACTCATTTCTTCTAATCAGGTCTACGACCAGAAGATTTGTTCCTCTTTCAAATAGCACTAGAATATTTGAAAGAAGTTTTTACGTAGAGATCTAATATTTGAGAGAGGAATCAAAATTCCTTTTCTTGAAAAAAAAAACAAAATAAAATTTGGAGGATTTTGATATATGCCATTTACGTGAATCACCTTGGAAGAATGGGTGGTGGCCATGTCTTTTAGGTCAAACTCCTTTTTATATAATAATCCCATGACCTAATACTTAATTAATATTAATGGGCTTGATTTAATTAATTGGACTAGTCCAACTAATTCAATTAATTTAATCAAGGTCCATTAAAACTTTAATTATTTATTATGTTGGACTTGTACTCCTACAAGCCCATTAAACATATTACCAACCATATTTAATTTATTAATTAATCAACTCAACTCTTGAGCTTTATAAATTAAATCAATTATAAATTCAACATTTGAATTTAATATTTAAATTATAAATACAACATTTTGAATTTATCACCTCCAAAATTTAATATTTAATAAACTCAACTTTTGAGTTTAATAAATTAAATTATCAAATTTTATAAATTCAACCCTTTGAATTTATTCTCTCAAAATTTAATTATCATAAATTCAACTCCTTGAATTTACTATATAATTAAATTCAACTTCTTGAATTTATTCTCTCAACGGGAACAAACAATCCAGTATTTGTGTGACCCTCAATGGTTCAGGATACATCTAGCCGTGGGTTCACAACTCTTTGTGATTCAGGACATAATCCTTTATTCGGGCTTACCCTAGTTAGCCCCGTTCTTTTCATCAACACCTTGATCAAGAATGTCAGAACTCATTTCTGAATGCACCCATCGGATCATGGTTAGAGCGTCTAGTAGCATCGCCCCATGATCCCCTAGGTATCACTGATAGTGCCTGCAAGAACCAGTCGATTATGATTAACGTACAGTACGGTCCCATCATCTCATATATCCCGATCGAATCTGCAACCATTGGTTCATCGAGGGTTGCATATTAATTCGATAACTATGTGATAACTATAATAGTGGCATCGCGTGTACTATTTGGAGAACTCCTTCTCCAACGTACATCTCATACTCTGGCCAGAGATTCCATGCACTATTATTACATCAGATCACATAGGATATCCACACCCGCAGGTGAGCGGTGAATCCCCGACTACAATGCACTGGCTCCTACATGTGCCGCAACTGTACCCAACCTCGCCACCTGATGACTCTCCTGGAGCCGGTAAACGAGTCAAAGCACAGCCCTAGCATATAGAGCCTCAGTGTTGTCCCGGGTCGTAAGGACTAATGGTGTACAATCATAACCACGGACTTATCCTCTCGATGAATGATAACCACTTGGAAAGTCCGAGGAGGGTAGTTCGGTATAATCATCATATGACTACTCATCTGCATGTTTGGACATCTCTATGCCCTTACCAAGAAAAGCAGTACACAACATCACAGATTCTAGTCTCGAGCTCAAGCGGCCTTTATCCCTGTTTTAGGTGGCTGAATCGAGTAGGAACGAATTTAGAATATGCTGTGTTTACAAATGAGTTTCAACATCGAATTACGATTCATTTGTATTAAAGCATAATCAAAGACTTTATCTATGCTGTTTGCATTGGTATACAGATAAAGTATAACAAGACCATTAAAAGTTAAATTATATATTGAAATAAAGATTGTTTATTTCACTTGAGTCAATAAATTCCCTAGTCAACCGTTGGCTTGTAGGGCATCTACTCTAACAATCTCCCACTTGCCCTAGAGCCAACTACCCTTAATCCATTGCTTCGCGGTGCTTTTAAAACAATGGTCCTGGCAAGGGCTTTGTAAGTGGATCAGCAACATTATCTGCAGAGGGGACTCTTTCAACTGATATGTCTCCTCTTCCCACCATCTCCCGTATGATGTGGAACTTCCTCAGTACATTTTTGGATCGCTGATGAGACCTTGGTTCCTTTGCTTGCGCAATGGCACTAGTGTTGTCCCAGTACAACGGGACTGGATCAACTCCATTGGGAATAACGCCCAACTCTTGGACAAAATTCCTCATCCAAACTACCTCTTTGGCATTCAGCTTCAGTGGTGGAATCCGCAACGGTGTCTTGCTTGGAACCTTTCCAAGAGACAGCCGCACCATATAGCATGAATACAAAATCAGAGGCCGATTTCGAATCATCTACGTCACATTGGAAGTTAGAATCCGTGTAGCCTTCCCATTTCAATTCTCCACCCCCATAGACCATGAACAAGTTCTTAGTTCTTCTCAAGTACTTAAGAATATCTTTCACGGCCTTCCAATGCATTGGACCAGGGTTTGCCTGATATCTGCTTGTAACACTCAGAGAGTAAGCAACATCAGGACATGTCTATATCACACCATACATGATACTAACAATGGCTGATGCATATGGAATACGTGTCATCATCTCTATCTCTTCATCAGTTTTGGGACACAAAGCTATAGATAGAGTAATACCATGACACATTGGTAAGTATCCTCTCTTGGACTCTTCCATAGACCATGAACAAGTTCTTAGTCCTTCCAAGTACTTAAGAATATCTTTCACGGCCTTCCAATGCATTGGACCAGGGTTTGCCTGATATCTGCTTGTAACACTCAGAGCGTAGGCAACATCAGGACATGTCTATATCACACCATACATGATACTACCAATGGCTGACGCGTATGGAATACGTGTCATCATCTCTATCTCTTCATCAGTTTTGGGACACAAAGCTTTAGATAGAGTAATACCATGACACATTGGTAAGTATCCTCTCTTGGACTCTTCCATAGAGAATCGTTTTATAATGGTATCGATATAGGTGGCTTGGGTGAGTCCGAACATCCTCTTTGATCTATATCTATAGATTTGTATTCCCAATACGTAGGATGCTTCACCCATGTCTTTCATGGAGAATTTACAGGCCAACCATACTTTAGTTGATTGCAATAATCCCACATCATTCCCAATGAGCAAGATATCATCAACATAAAGTACTAGGAATGTCACTACACTCCCACTAACCTTCTTGTACACGCACGGTTCCTCAGGATTCTTAGCAAAACCAAACTCTTTGATAGTGCTATCAAATCTGAGGTTCCAACTCCTTGACTTCTGCTTGAGACCATATATTGATCTCTGAAGTTTGCATACCTTATGCTCACTTCCTACTGATGTGTGTCCCTCAGGTTGAGACATATAAATTTCCTTTTTGATGTCTCCATTGAGAAATGCAGTCTTTACATCCATTTTCCATATCTCATAGTCATACCATTATGATGGCTAGTAGTAATCTAATGGACTTAAACATAGCAACTGGTGAAAAAGTTTTCTCATAGACAACTTCTTGCCTTTGAGTATAACTTTTTGTAACTGGTCTTGCTTTGAAGGTCACTACCTTCCCATCCGTCCCAAGCTTTCTTTTGTAGATCCATTTGCACCCTATAGGAACGATTCCCTCATGTTGACCCACCAATGTCCAGACTTGGTTTGAATACATAGAATCCATTTCTGACTGCATGGCTTCAAGCCATTTGGTTGAATCAGTATCAGATATTGCTTCTTTGAAATTCATTGGATCACATCCAACACAAGACTCATCATGGTCTTATTCATGAAGAAGCATATTAGCAGGTGGTCTAATAACACTATCAGACCTCCTAGGAGCTTGTACTTCAACTACTGGTTGTTGGAAATTAGGTTCAACTACTATAGTTAAGGGAGTATCTTGAATTTCTTCAAGTTCTATCATCTTGCCTTTTTCTATCTAATAGAAATTCTTTTTCCAAAAAAGTGGCATTTCTTGAAACAAACACTTTTGCTTCGTTGGGACGATAGAAATAATACCCAACAGAATTCTTTGGATATCCTACAAAGTAGCACAAAGTGGATCTACTATCCAATTTGTCTCCCACTGTCTGCTTCACGTAAGCAAGACATCTCCATATTCTCTCGTAAGAATATTTGGGAGTTTTTCCCATCCATATCTCATATGTGTTTTATCCACTGCTCTAGTATAGGCATTATTCAACAACATTGCCGCAGTTTCAAGCGCAAAGCCCCAAAACGATGTAGGCAATTCAGTGAATCTCATCATTGATCGAACCATGTCAAACAAGGTTTGCTTACAATATTCAGAAACACCGTTCAATTGTGGTGTTGCTGGTGGAGTCCACTGTGAGAATCACATTCTCTTTTAGATAACCCAAAAATTCAGCACTCAAGTATTCTTCACTTCGATCAAATCGAAATGCCTTAATACTTCTTTCTAGCTGAATTTTCTACTTCAGATCTGAATTCTTTGAACCATTCAAATGCTTCAGATTTGTGTTTCAAAAACATATCCATACCTCGAATGGTCATCAGTAAAGATAACGAAGTAGGATTGCCCATATTTTGTGCTAACACTTAGTGGGCCACAAACGTCAGTGTGGATCAAATCCAGTAGACCATGTGCACGTTCCACGTTTCCATCGAATGGAGTCTTGGTCATTTTTCCTTTTAGACAGGATTTACAAGCACGTAGAGAATTTATGTCTGACAAGTCAAACATGCCTTCTCCCACTAGTTTGTGCATCCTCTTTGGAAAATGTGACCTAGTCTAGCGTGCCATATTTGTGTGAGATTTGGATTATCTAACTTTCTTTTGTTTGTTGTTGAAATCATGTTTACTTGGACACTCAATTATTATTTCCAGAACATTTCTGGCGCATATAATTTCTTATGTCCGGACTTCTTGCAGTTAAATAAATATGTTCTGTCTTATCGGGATTTGTAGGCCCTTTAAGTATCATTCAGAGTTTGTCTCTTATTGGGTTTGTTTTTCTTGTGAGGAGCAGAACATTTCTTTCCCTCACGTCCAACATAACAAATAATTAAAGTTTTAATGGACCTTTATTAAATTAATTGAATTAGTTGGACTAGCTCAATTAATTAAATCAAGCCCATTAATGTTAATTATGTATTAGGTCATGGGATTATTATATAAAAAGGAGTTTGACCTAAAAGACATGGCCACCACCCATTCTTCCAAGGTGATTCACGTTAATGGCATATATCAAAATCCTCCAAATTTTATTTTGGTTTTTTTTTTTCAAGAAAAGGAATTTTGATTCCTCTCTCAAATATTAGATCTCTACGTAAAAACTTCTTTCAAATATTCTAGTGCTATTTGAAAGAGGAACAAATCTTCTGGTCGTGGACCTGATTAGAAGAAATGAATCTCTTGAAGAAAGTTCGTAGGGATTCATCAAGAGCTAGATCCGTCATACCGGATCAGTTGGTGCCATGTGATTTATTCACAAAATGTATAAATTTAAACGGCCTATGTATGTTTAAGTTAAAATCATACGAACGCCCAAACAATATCTTGAATGTCAAGATCTAAAAATTTTTAAACTTCCGCTGCGTTTGGGCCTGTAGAAAACCGAGATCCTACAGTGGTATCAGAGCTACAGCTAGCCGTGGGTTCACAACTCTTTGTGATTCAGGACATAATCCTTTATTCGGGCTTACCCTAATTAGCCCCATTCTTTTCATCAACACCTTGATCAAGAATGTCAGAACTCATTTCTGATTGCACCCATCAGATCATGGTAAGAGCGTCTAGTAGCATCGCCCCATGATCCCCTAGGTATCACTGATAGTGCCTGCAAGAACCAGTCGATTATGATTAACGTACAGTACGGTCCCTTCATCTCATATATCCCGATCAAATCTGCAACCATTAGTTCATCGAGGGTTGCATATTAATTCGATAACTATGTGATAACTATAATAGTGGCATCGCGTGTACTATTTGGAGAACTCCTTCTCCAACGTACATCTCATACCCTGGCCAGAGATTCCATGCACTATTATTACATCAGATCACATAGGATATCCACACCCGCAGGTGAGCGGTGAATCCCCGACTACAATGCACTGGCTCCTACATGTGTCGCAACTGTACCCAACCTCGCCACCTGATGACTTTCCTGGAGCCGGTAAATGAGTCAAAGCACAGCCCTTGCATATAGAGCCTCATTGTTGTCCCGGGTCGTAAGGACTAATGGGGTACAATCATAACCACGGACTTATCCTCTCGATGAATGATAACCACTTAGAAAGTCCGAGGGAGGGTTGTTCGGTATAATCATCATATGACTACTCATCTGCATGTTTGGACATCTCTATGCCCTTACCAAGAAACGCAGTACACAACATCACAGATTCTAGTCTCGAGCTCAAGCGGCCTTTATCCCTGTTTTAGGTGGCTGAATCGAGTAGGAACGAATTTAGAATATGCTGTGTTTACAAATGAGTTTCAACATCGAATTACCATTCATTTGTATTAAAGCATAATCAAGGACTTTATCTATGTTGATTGCATGGGTATACAGATAAATTATAACAAGATCATTAAAAGTTAAATTATATTAAAATAAAGATTGTTTATTTCACTTGAGTCAATAAATTCCCTACTCAATCGTTGGTTTGTAGGGCATCTACTCTAACACCAGAATCTTGCAACCTCCCCAACCAATTTTTCATTTCTTGCCAAAATTGAGCCGAATCAACAATGGCACCGGAACCATTATTCCCATGGGATTCCCCACCACTTTCGTGAACTCCTGAAGTAAAGATACACTGTCTGAACCAGATGTCAACAGGATCAGACCTCTTAAGCCCTAAAGAATTCCCATTTGAAAAAGGAGCCAAGTTTGTAGAAACCAAAGGCGAGGGAGATCTTCCGGTAGATGATAAAGATGAGGAATATAATAATGAATTTAGAGCAGAAGTTGAAGAAATCAAAGGTGACGTGTATCTAGAAGAGACAATTCTTGATTTGACGTTTTTTTCTTATTTGATTTCACATTACGGTTATCTTTTCTCAGAACTTAAAAATGGATTACAGGTGATATTGGGGTTCTGAGAATCAACAGTGGAAGCTGTCTCAGAAACAGCAGCAGCCACCTTCATCACAACCAAGAACACAGAAACTATTACATCATTGATTAATTACTTACCTATATCTAAATTATACAAAATCTTCATAAAATTTCATTAGACCATAGAAATGAAAGTAGAAATAAATAGTTTAGCTTTTAATAAACGAAATTCAAAATTTTATATTCAAATTTCTAACTAAAACTGTTAAGATTGGAACTTGGTCTTAACTCAACTCCAAAAGCTAGCTCAAGAGAGGAGGATTGTCCAAACCCATATATACAACTCTCAGGTTATTTATCCAACCGAAATGGGACAACTAACAAAAACCACTGACGATCGACAATATTTTTATTCATTTTTATTTTGATCGATTGGAAACCGAACTGAGCAAATACTTTGGAAATAAGTATTGATTTTTCTACTCGTACGAATTTGAATCCAACCGTGGGTTTTACATAACCCGACAAAAACTCATTTGTTTACTTTCAGATGATGCGATATATATGTAGGCGACATAATTTAGAACAAATAAGCTTTACATATTTTTTTTGTTTATATATGAACTAATTAAACTAATATATAGTCAGAGATGGATTACAATTACGTAGGAGAATTCATATTATTTATCATTTATAATTGGATAAAGCGAACTTGATTTTAAAAGAAAACGTAAAAATGTGATTGAAAATTTCCAATGAGAATTTTCTATATTTTATCAGTACAATTCACAATCACATTTTCATTCAAAGTCTATATGTAGTGCCCAAATTCAGTACACGTATAACCAATGAATTTATTTAATTATTAAAGCATTCATTTAATTTTAAAATGAGTCTTAGTGGGGCATGATTTATTTAAATGAATAATTTTAAATTGTTTATGTTTATGTGATGCATGTTAAAATATTTTTCAAGTGTCATGTTTCAGGCGATCATTCGAAATGAGATCGAGGAATAGAGACCGGTGACGAGTTTGACATTTTTTAAACGCAGTATTTTTATTTTGAGTTGAGGTTGAGGAATTTTAAATGATTTATTAAGTTTATCATTTATCATTTTATAGCTTAATTTAATTATTAGGTGATTGTAAGATTTTATAAGTTAAAATTAGTGTGTACTTATTTTTAATTGAGGAGTTAGATTAAATTAGCGTGAGTTAGTTTTTGTTAGCATTTTTAATTAGTTAAATTAGCATCAATTACTCCTAATTAAAAACACACACACACGTTACACACACTCTCACACACTCACACATTTTTACACACACCAAAACACACAACACACACCACACATTTCATTTTCAGATTTTTAAAGAGAAAACCTAGGGTTTCTCAACTCTTGAGCAGCCACCCTCCCTTTTGAATTTCCAGCAAGATTTTGGTGATTTTTATTGCAAGAAAATGGTGCCACGTTCGTCCTGGATCAACCTCGTATCTTTCCTCACGTCAGTATCGTTATATTGGTATTTCTAACCATCAAAAGGCATGTATATTCTTTCATTTCTGCATCGATCTTGTCATAGTAAATATTTAGATATTTATTGTATGAAAATCATGTGTGTGTTGTGTAAGAGTTTGAGCAAATATGGTTGGATCACTTTTGAAATAGTTTTTGGATCACAAATCTCGTTTTTACTGTCTTTTCAAAAACTTCGATTTTTCGGTCGTGATTTTGAGAAAACTTTCAACATGAAAATTGTAGAACTTTTCGATACCTTCGATTTGATATAAAATTCGAAATATGTGATTAACAATTGAGTGAGTTATGATCGTTTTTGTTGGACTGCTCAAACTGCGTTTTCTGAAAATTATGTTAGTGATGTGTTCTTGAAGCTATTTGTTGCAGGCTTCGTTGGGCATCGCCGGGCTTGTGCTACTGCATTTAGATATGTTATGGGATGTATTTAGGTGTTATTTGGTGGTTCGTTTGGGTCGGGATTGGCTTGGTATGTAATAGAAGTCATAGGAAGCGAAACGATGCCGAATTACGGGTTATTGTTGTATTGAAGTTACTTGTCGATGCTTGGGGATGTTTGGGGTGTTTGTACGGGTTCGAATCAATGTAATAGCATCCTAGGATGAGTCTCAAGGTGTTGGTTCATGGTCCTTAGGCTTGGATTGAAAGGGTGAATGATTAAGTTAGTGAATTTTCGTGATTTTCTACATACAGAGGGTACCCGGACCCTTCCCGGACCCTGGCACGGAGTTCGAGTCCTTTTTCCTTCAAAAATACGAAATTTCAGTGCCTACCCGGACCCCTACACGGGGTTCGTGTACCCCTTCTTAATTTTTTTTTTATTTTTTTAAGATTTGTTTCGGGGTTCTATATCATGGTTTAACACCATGGTTAAAATTTATTTATGCAAAAATATAGGATTTGTTTTGGGGTTTTATGTCATGGTTTAATACGATGATTAAACGAGGTCAAATCCGGAGTGAACTAGAATGTCATAAGCTACTTATTCACTTTGGTGGTGAGCTCGAGTACCTACGTCTAAGACATGCAAGTCAAGTATTTAAATTCATGTTAGTATGTGCAGTAGCGGCCCTAAGTGAGATCCAATGAATCCCTCAATACCAAGTAAGTATGTTGACGTGCAAAGAAAATATTTCAAGTTTTTGAGGTATGCTAAATGTCTTGTGACCAAATTTACGTATGGGATTGGAAAGCGTTAAAGCATGAACGTGGACCAATCCACCCCGTTAAATCATGAACGATGATCTCATGTATGTGGCAGTGGATTCTTCCCTGTCAGCCCAGTACTGTGGTTTAGTCTGATCAGGCGATTTATGTTATGGGTCACTTGCTTTGAAACACGCCTCTACGCAAAATAATGAAGTTCATGTATGTTCAAGTAGGTACAAGTAAGCAAACATGTTTA
The DNA here is from genome assembly GCF_022965805.1 of Primulina eburnea. Lineage (NCBI taxonomy): Eukaryota > Viridiplantae > Streptophyta > Magnoliopsida > Lamiales > Gesneriaceae > Primulina > Primulina eburnea. The sequence goes on from NC_133108.1 coordinate 17,227,526, forward strand.
TGAAAAGTTTTCACGTTATGGCACGTCTGAGTTACGTACGTATGTAAGTTCAAGTTTAAGTGCAAGTTCAAGTTTCAAGTATGTATGCTCTATTTTAAAATTTCGTGTGGTTTTATTACATATTATTTGCTACTACAAGTTTATACGTGTTGAGTCTTTAGACTCACTAGACTTGATCGATGCAGGTGAGGATGTTTTCGAGGAGACAAGGGGTGGGGACCAAGGAGAAGGCTTGGACTGAGCAGGAGGCTAGACCCAAGGACCGCCCATGTTTTAATGATATTTGCAATGTTTAAATACTCTGATTTATGTTACGGTTTGAGGTTCAAGCAAATGCTTTTGGTAGATATTATTTTGAGATTTTTCTGTTGCAACGATTTTTGAGGATGAAAAGTTGTTTTATCGAATTTTGAAAGATCATGAAGTATTTAAGAAAATTTTTAATTTTTCCGCAAATTTTAAATAGTAAAAAGTACGATATGTTATAGTTGATATCAGAGCGGTGTTCTTGTAAAGGGTTATGCCTACTGCAAGTCGCAAGAAGCTCACGAAGTCACACCTCAAGTCTGTAAGTTTTAAAGTTTTGAGTTATGTTATGCACTATGCATTAAGCCATGATTTCAGCATGTCTATGTTTTAAGTTCAATTTACGTGCATCTTATGTTATTGATATCATGTTCATGCATATGGGATTTACGTGTTGGGTAAATTGTTGGAACAGTATGCGTCCTAGACGTCTAATTAACCGGAAAGTTAGGGAAGAGGGCCAAGAGCCTCGAGATGACGAGAGGGCCAATCCCCCACCTCCACCGCCAGATATGCAGGCACAGATGCTTGCAGGCATGACTCAGTTCTTCGCACAGTTTGCGGGGAACCAGGCTGCGGCAAATACAGAAGCGAGGCCTAGACCAGAAGCAGTATACGAGAGGTTCAGACGGATGAGCCCAAAGGAGTTCTCGGGGACTACTGACCCGATGTTAGCTGAGGGATGGATTAAATCAATCGAGGTGATTTTTTTTCCTTTATGGAGTTGCAAGATGCAGATAGGGTCAGGTGTGCCACATTCCTACTGACTGGCGGACGCCAGACTGTGGTGGTAGAGCGCGTCAGTGGCAGCGAACTTGCATACCCTCTCTTGGGATGGTTTTAAAGAGATGTTCTACTCCAAGTACTTCACTGAAGAAATACGATCTAGATTAACAAGAAAGTTTTTGACGCTGCGACAGGGAGACAGTTACGTGGCGGACTTTGTCAGGAAGTTTGAAAGGGGGTGTCACTTTGTGCCCCTGATAGCTAATGATGTCCAGAGTAAGTTGAGGCATTTTATAGATGGGTTGCGGCCAGTCTTGTGCCGTGACGTCCGAGTTGCTGGTCCTACTACCTACACGGTTGCCGTGTCAAGAGTTTTGGCGGCAGAGCAACATCAACGGGATATTGAAGCTGACAGGCAGGGCAAGAGGCCCTATCAGGCCCCACAGCAACAGCAACAACGACCTTAGTTTAAAATTCCGTTCCAGGGGCAACCAGGGAAGAGGCCATATCAGGGACCGCCAAAGGGCAAGGGTCCTATGCCACAACAGAAGGCGCCTCAGAGGCCGGGAGAACACCCGGTGTGCCCTAAGTTCAACCGCCAGCACCCAGGACAGTGCTTGTATGTGTCAGGTAAATGTTTCAAGTGTGGAACAAGGGGTCATATGTTGAAGGAGTGCCCGCAGTGGAGGCATTCGAGTCAGGGTAGAGTGTTCGCTATGCATGCGCAGGAGGCGAACCCAGACACGACTTTACTGGCCAGGAATATTTTCATCAAGAGATTAGCCACGAAGCCCTGATAGACTCAGGAGCCATCCATTCGTTCATTTCAGAGACATTTGCTAGTCACCTGGATGTCCAGTCTATTGGACTCGACGTGAGCTATTCAGTGACAGTTCCATCAGGGGAAGATTTATCAGCTACTAGCGTGGTCAAAGAAATCGATCTCGAGCTGCGGGGCCACCTAGTGTATGCAGATTTCATTGTGTTGCCAATGCCAGAGTTTGATATTATTTTAGGAATGGACTGGCTGACGAAGAATAGGGTCTTGATTGACTTCCAGAAAAGATCAGTGCTAGTAATACCTTTGGGTATGGAGCAGTTCCTCTTCGAGACAACTAGATGGAGGAGTTTTCCTCGCATGATTTCTTGCATGCAGGCGCGAAGACTCATTTCCAAGGGGTGTCAGGCTTTCTTGGCCAGCATCATTTAAACACCTGATGATAAAGATAAAAAATTGTAAATTAATTAAATGTTTTATAATATAAATATATAGTTTTTGTTTTATTAAATGTTTAAATATTACATGTTTTATAATAAATTGTATAAAATATAAGTTGTGTGTAATTATAAGTTTTTACTATTTTTTACAGGTTCGATAAAACAAGAATAACCTTGGCGTTGCAAATGCGATTAAGATGATTCATGGACCTGTAGAAAGTTGATTATAATATCTACAATATTGTTGACAACCATGAGATAAAAATTCTCTCACAATTGGGATCAAATTAAGCAACAAAGAAAGTTACCAAAGGAGTGGCAGTTTTACCATGCTCTAGTATTTTGACCATATCTCTCAAATTACTTGGTCAAATATTCTGAAAAAATACCACAACTAGACAACTCAATTATCCACATGTTTCTTTTAATGTGAAGAAGCAAATTCGGAGAAGAAGATTTTCAAAAGTGGTGTGTAATATAATATAATATCTTGGAACACCAATGAAGACTTTTGTGTAAAAAAATAATATTTTATTTGTGGTTGTCTCCCCAAATTTGGCTATAAATAGGGGTGCATTGTAATGTATTGGGATATCCCTCATTCTATGAATAAACCTTTGAGTTCATAATATTTCTCTCTATATTTTTCCTTTATTTCTTCATTTAAATACAATTAGCATGTTAATTTCATATTCAAAGTTTTACACTTTGAATAATGAATAGCTAACTTCCTAAAGTTGATATGATAAGATGAAACTCTTGGCATGATAATAAGGTTACTAAAAGGTAAGAATCTATGTTTTATATTATTTAATCATTATTTATTGTTTATGTTATATTTATTTCTTTAAGTATTTTTATACCCTACTTATAAGTGGGAGTTTTGATTTATTGTTGCTATATGTTACACTAAATTCTTGGAACCATTTAACTTGGATTCCTTTATTTACTATATATAAATATATCATAATAATATTTTCTTGGTACCATTTAAATGTTAGTTTGGTTTTACCAACCATTTAAAGTGGGAACCTTGATTTAGTGTTTACAAATATATATATATATAGCACAATAAATACTTGACCACATTTATAAGTTTTGGTATATATTATATATTTATGAGATAATAATTTATAACATAACATAAATATGATTATTTAATATATTGGAACCATTTTATTAAGTGGATTTCAATATTGTTCATTAATGTTAATTTTATTAAAATGCCAAGAGTGGATCCTTTAATCTCAACTACTTAAATTAAAATTTGAACAATTAAAATTTACCCATTAAAGATTCAATTAAAATTAAAAAGAAACAGAAAAAAAAAACAAAAACAAAAAGACATTGTAGTGGACTTGTAATTACCTTTGCTTCCCTGTGGATACGATATTCGGACTCACCGAATTATACTACTTGTGGACAACCTGCTCTTGGGAGTGCAACAATCAAAGTCGCAACAAGTTTTTGGCGCCGTTGCCGGGGAAGTATAATTTAATTTCAAGTTTATTTAATTTTGTTTATAGTTTATTTTTCTTTATTTGAATTTTTATTGCTTTTGTGTGTTTTTATTCTTTTGCATTTACATTTGTATTTGCATGAGCATTTGGTCACGTACACTTAGTGGTCGACTCATTCGAAATAACCCTTTATTTTTACAAAACATGGCGGAGGAACCCATCCAAGAAAATGAAGATGAAATTCAATCTCAACATGATCATGATAGACGAAGAACACTTAGAGATCACATGAATCTTACACGTACTAGTGCACCTTCATGTCTAGTTTTTCCCTCTGATGCATCTCATTTCAATTTTAAGCCTGGTAATATCCAACTTTTACCCAACTTTCATGGCTTAGATTCTGAAAATCCATACATGCATTTACGAGAGTTTGAAGAAGTGTGCAACACATATAATGATCTAAATTGTAGCATGAACACCATTCGCCTTAAGCTTTTTCCTTTTTCTTTAAAAGATAAAGCTAAAACTTGGCTACAAAATCTTAGATCGGGATCCATTCGAACTTGGGATGAATTGCAACAACAATTTTTGAAAAAGTTTTTTCCATCTCATAGAACAAATTCTTTCAAAAGGCAAATCATCACTTTCACTCAAAAACAAGGAGAAACTTTTTATCAGTGTTGGGATAGATACAAAGAATTGCTTAATCTTTTTCCACATCATGGTTTTGAAATTTGGAGAGTTGTTTCTCACTTTTATGAAGGCTTAACACCTAAAGATAGGCAAATGGTTAAATTTATGTGTAATGGAACATTTGAAGATAAAGATCCAAACGAGGCAATTGAGTATCTCGATTCATTAGCTGAAAATGCTCAAAATTGGGACACTATAGGTACAATCGAACCATCAAACAAGATTCAATTTCTTACATCTGGTGGAGGTATGTACACTCTCAAAGATGAACATGATCTTCAAGCTAGATTGACCTCTTTGACAAGAAAAGTTGAGGCACTTGAATTGAAAAAGAATGGTCAATTAAAATCTGTTCAAGAAATTGCGTGTCACATCTGTGATACAAGTGATCATTTTACAAAAGATTGTCTCACTTTGCCCTCTTTTAAAGAATGTCTCCATGAACAAGCCAATGTTTTGAACAATTTCAAAAGGCCAAATTTTGAACTATTTTCTCAAATTACAATCCAGGTTGGCGAAACCATCCAAATTTTAGTTGGAGGAATGATAGTGCTGCACAATTTCCGCGACCAAATTTTTAAAATCAACAAAATTTTCAAAATTATGCACCTTATGTTCCTCCGCCGAAAAGAAATTTGGAAGATACATTGAATTCTTTCATTGCAAAGCAAGAGTCTATCAATACTCAAACTGCTCAAACCATGACAGATTTGAAAGATGCTCTTGCTAAATTTGCATCTGCACTTAATGTTCATGAGAAAGGTAAATTTCCTTCACAACCTCTGCCTAATCCCAAGGATCATCATTCACAAACTGGAACTTCTGGAACTCAACCGATGGATCAGGTAAAATCTGTTATTACCCTTCGAAGTGGTAAAGTTGTGGAAAAATCCATTCTTGAACCTTGTGAAGATGATGATAAATCAACTTCAAAGGGTAAGGAAGTGGAACCCATAACTTCCGAAGATGAGGTTCAACAGACAGTGTCACCACCATTCCCTCATGCATTAAAAAATACAAAAAAACAAATTTGAATTCTGATATATAAACAAGTAAAAGTTAATATTCCTTTATTAGATGCAATAAAACAGGTACCATCATATGCTAAATTTTTGAAAGACTTGTGCACTGTGAAAAGAAAATTGAATGTGAAAAAGAAAGCATTTTTAGCCGAACAAGTAAGTGCAATCATTCAAAATAATAATACTTTGAAATACAAAGACCCTGGTTGTCCTACTATTTCATGTATTATTGGAGAACGAAAGATTAAAAAAGCCTTGCTTGATCTTGGAGCTAGTGTTAATTTACTTCCATATTCAGTTTATCAAGAACTCAATCTAGGCGAGTTAAAATCTACGTCGGTAACACTTTTACTTGCTGATAGATCTGTTAAAGTGCCAAGAGGTATGGTAGAAGACGTGTTGGTCCAAGTTGATAATTTTGTATATCCTGTCGATTTCATAGTTTTAGATACACAACCTATCGAAGCTTGTAATGCAATTCCTGTAATTATGGGTCGTCCATTTTTAGCAACTTTTAATGCTCTTATAAATTGCAGGAATGGAATAATGAAGTTGTCATTTGGTAACATGACTTTGGAGCTCAATGTTTTTAATCTTTGTAAGCAACCAAATGACAAAGGAGATGAAAGTGAAGATGAAAATCTTATTGAAACTCTTGTGGAAGAAAACATTCAAGAAGGGAGTACTCGTGATCAATTAGATATTTGTTCAATTGAAACTGTTAAAGAAAATATTGAAATTGATCTTGATGATTTTATCAGGTATCACTCGTTACCAGGATCAGAGAAAGAATTTGATGCAAAATATGAGAACAAAGACGAACCACCCATATTGGAGTTAAAACCCTTGCCAGAAGAATTGAAGTATGCATTTCTTGGAGAAGATGAAACATATCCGGTGGTAATTTCTTCCAAACTAGAAAGTGATCAAGAAGGTAAATTAGTTGAAATGCTTAAAAGACATAAAAATGCAATTGGTTGGACACTAAAAGATCTAAAGGGCATTAATCCACTAATTTGCACACACAAAATTCATTTAGAAGAAAATGCTAAAACATCTCAACAACCACAAAGGAGATTAAATCCACACATGAAAGATGTTGTGAAAACTGAAGTTCTCAAATTACTTGATTTTGGGATTATCTACCCTATTTCTGATAGTAAGTGGGTAAGCCCAACACAAGTAGTTCCAAAAAATCTGGCATCACAGTGATAAAAAATGAAAAAGGTGAATTGTTAACAAGTCGAGTCCCATCTAGTTGGCGGATGTGTATTGACTATAGAAAATTAAATGATGCCACTAGAAAAGATCATTTTCCATTACCATTTTTTGATCAAATTTTAGAAAGAGTAGCTGGTCATCCCTACTACTGTTTTCTTGACGGATATTCAGGCTATTATCAAATTCCCATTGCACTTGAAGATCAAGATAAAACTACATTCACATGTCCTTTTGAAACATTTGCATTTAGAAGGATGCCATTTGGATTATGCAATGCCCCAGCAACATTTCAAAGATGTATGCTAAGCATTTTTTGCGACATGGTTGAAAATTGTTTGGAAATTTTCATGGATGATTTAACTGTCTTTGGGAATACATTTGATAATTGTCTTGAAAATTTGGAAAAAGTTTTAAAAAGATGCGAGGAAAAAGGTCTTATTTTAAATTGGGAAAAATGTCATTACATGATTACTTCTGGAATTGTTTTGGGACATGTCGTGTCATCTCATGGAATTGAAGTTGATAAAGAAAAAGTTGATGTCATTGCCAATTTACCCCCTCCAAAAACCATAAAAGAAATTCGCTCATTTTTTGGACATGCTGGATTTTATAGGAGGTTTATAAAGGACTTTAGTTTAATCTCTAAACCCATTTGTAACCTCTTAACAAAAGACACTGCATTTGAGTGGACTTAAGAATGTCAAAATGCTTTTGATAAAATCATTCGACATTTAACATCAGCTCCTATCATGCAACCTCCTGATTGGTCTTTACCATTTGAAATCATGTGCGACGCAAGTGATTATGCAGTCGGTGCAGTACTGGGTCAAAGAAGAAACGGTAAGCCTTATGTGATATATTATGCAAGTAGAACTTTAAACAATGCTCAAATGAATTACTCCACAACTGAAAAAGAACTACTTGCTGTAATATTTGCATTAGATAAATTTCGTTCTTATTTGATTGGATCAACGACTATTGTGTTTACTGATCATTCTGCTATTAGATATTTGTTGACGAAACAGGATGCAAAGCCACGACTGATACGATGGATTTTGTTGCTCCAAGAATTTGACATTGTGATCAAAGATAAAAAAGGAACCGAGAATGTCGTAGCCGATCATTTATCGAGACTAGTAACAGGATCATCTTTTGAAATGACACCAATTAACGATAATTTTCCTGATGAACATCTATTTTCAGTTACTACTACACCTTGGTTTGCTAACATAGTAAATTTTCTTGTGACAGAAAAAATGCCACCACAATGGAGTTCCAAGATAAAAGAAAATTTTTGAATGAGGTAAAAAACTTTTATTGGGATGATCCGTATTTGTTCAAGTACTGTCCAGATCAAATTTTTCGACGTTGCATACCCGACAATGAGGTAAGTAGTGTCATTAAATTTTGTCATTCAGAAGCATGCGGAGGACATTTTTCTTCAAAGAAAACAGCTGCAAAAATCCTGCAGTGTGGATTTTATTGGCCCACTTTGTTTAAAGACACCCACAAAATCTGCAAGATCTGTGAAAATTGTCAAAAATTGGGTGCAATTTCAAAAAGAAACATGATGCCTTTAAATCCTAGCATTGAAATCTTTGACTGTTGGGTAATTGATTTTATGGGACCTTTTCCACCGTCGTTTGGATACTTGTATATTTTAGTTGCAGTTGATTATGTTTCCAAATGGATAGAGGCAATTCCATGTCGAACAAATGATCATAAAATCGTCATCAAATTTTTGAAAGAAAATATGTTTAGTAGATTCGGAATTCCTCGAGCTATGATAAGTGATGGGGGAACTCACTTTGTTAATAAACCATTTGCTTCATTAATGAAAAAATATGGTATTACTCACAAAGTAACTACTCCTTATCATCCTCAAACAAATGGACAAGCTGAATTAGCTAATAGGGAGATAAAGCAAATTTTGGAAAAAACTGTTAACTCAAATAGAAAAGATTGGTCTCTGCGACTTAATGATGCACTTTGGGCATATCGAACAGCTTTTAAAACATCATTGAATATGTCTCCCTATAGGTTGGTTTATGGAAAACATTGTCATTTGCCTGTAGAATTTGAATATAAAGCTTATTGGGCGATCAAAACTTTAAATTCAAGCATGGATGATGCCAACAAATTGCGTAAATTGCAACTTAATGAACTTGATGAACTCAGAAATGATGCGTGTGAGAATTCAAGGATTTATAAAGCAAAAATCAAATCATTTCATGATAAAACAATTCTTAGAAAATCTTTTGAGATTGGTAAAAAAGTTTTGCTTTATAATTCTCGACTTCACATATTCCCAGGAAAATTACGATCAAGATGGACAGGCCCATATGTTGTAAAGCATGTGTATCCTTATGGAGCTGTGGGTATTGAAAATCCTAAAAATGGTGATGTTTTTAAAGTGAATGGACAAAGGCTTAAACCATTTTTGGAAAATGAAATCTTTCAAGAAGAGTTTATTTCCCTTTCTGATCCTTGAATTTTTATGTTGCATTTAATTTTGTTTGTTTTTATTTCAGGTTTCCTTAATCTTTTTATTTTCCAGGTTAAATGGCGGATAACGGTACTCCGTGACTCTCATAGTCGGTTAAATCAGTTTCCCACAATTGCTGATACAAAAAATAAAAATAAAAAATCATTTCTTTTCTTTTCAAAATGGATGAAATTCTCTCAAAAATTTGTAAATATTTTCCCTCTGTTTCTGAAAATGTTCTAAGAAAAATTTATGCAGGAAGGTGTGAAGGATTGAGATTGTTAATGCAAAAAGGAATTCCAGAAGATATTCGTCTTGTACTAGAAGCTAAGGTCCGATTAGGAGGAGAAGTTCCACAATCATTGCTCATTCGATATTTGTCTGGATTAGGAAAAAGCACTTATGCGAAAAAACGAAGGGCCAAAAGGTTAGGGGTTTGTCATAAGTGTGCAAGATGGACTTGTGACAAACGATGCAGATCTTTGGGATGTGTTTCCGATAACAGAGAAGATAAAATTGGTTTCATTAAGAATGGGCTGAGTAAGGAGTCTTTAGATAACATCTTATTGACTCTTGAGACGCATTCTAGTGGACATGTGCATATTGAACTTCTCCGTTTATGGAAATAATTCCAAGATGAGCGTCATAGTCTTGGGAATCTGACTAAAAAAGACCCTGTTTGCCAATTTATAAGAAAATTGGATGGGAAGCATATCCTCGACTCATAGATGGCGTTGAAGCCAGTTTCTGGACGTAAAACCAGAGGAAAATTGTGAGCCACAATCACACTACTGTTTATATACATGTGTGTCATTATTGTTTTTACTATTTATTCTGTTTACAGCTGTGACCCATAGTTTTGTCATGATAACATATTACCCCTATAAAATCTCTCATCTTTCTCTCTATTTTCGCAGAAAAAAAAAGAAAGTAAAAACATGGCTGGATCCTCTGAACAAACATTGAAAAATATTTGGGTATTTTTGTAAGGTCCAAAAATAAGACGACGTAATCCAACTGCATGCGAATCTAGGAAATACGAAAAATGAGTAATTAATTTACTTTATTTGCTAATTAATTATGTGACTTACATGTTTACTTGTTAAAAGGAGATTTAATTGTCAATCATGCATAAAATGATAATTAGGGGATATTCAAGTGACGATCGAGGAACGGGGACCGAGGGCTGAAGAAAATGAAAAATATTTTATTAAATAATTATTTTCAATTATTTAAAAGATGGTCGATATTTTTAAGCATTTTCGAAAATAAGGAATTTTGAGATGATTTTATACGCCGGGACGAAAATTTTATCGGTGTTGGTTTTTCAAACAAAAATCGAGCTTTTTAGCAACCCGGCTAATAAATACAAATTTTTATTAAAAGAAAACTTTACTACCTTTTTTAATTAAATCCTACTTAATTTAATTGGGCTTTAATTTTGTGGCTTAATAGGCCTAATGTCTAGATCAAGAGGTAATTAGTATTTAATGTATAAAGTTTGTAAAAAACCTACACAAATCTAGACTCTCTCTCGGCCACACACTTTCATAATTTCAAAACTCTTTCAAACCCTCACCAACACACATGGCACCTCCCTCTCTTTTCTGAAAAGCTTTCGGCAGCCTTTTTCTGGAAAAATAATCGGCAGCACACTCTAGTTTCGGGAAGGATTTTCGAAGCTTCAAAGCAATTCCTAGCCGTCGTCGCGTCCCGTTCTTCGTCGTCAAAGGATATTCGAGCGTATTACACGCAAAGGCACACTTTAATCTCCTTTTCTCATCCATCATGTCATATTAATTATGTAAATTGTTTGTTGCATGAAACACATGTTATATTTTTCAGAAATCATCAAATTCATGCATGTATATTTTCCAAAACATGATTCTATTGCATGAAATAATGAGTTATTACTTGTAAGGGGCTGCCATGGCATTAGGTGCATGTTTAAGGATTGTTTTGCATGGTTTAAGATCACCCTCACCAACTATAAACACCATAACACTCGGCCAAGAAGTAAGGAAATCAGAAAGAAGAAAAGAAAAAGGAAAATCGGAAACTTCATGCGCCGGTTTGGGGTTCAAGAGATCGGCCTCTTCGTCTAGGGCTTGTGGCTCGGCGTGGCTACGTCCTAGTGCTTGGTTAGAGTCCTATAAGGGTCTAGGGTAGAGTCCTAGCCAAGCTAGGACTCGTACCAAACGGCAGCATAGAGTCCTTCGCATGAAGGACTCCACCCGAGAACCCTGCACAGATTTGTGCAGGGTTTGCGCCTCTTTCAGGCGGTGATGGCTTGATGCATGGGGCATAAGCAGGTCTAGGGAGGTTCACTAGAGTCATAGGAAGGTGCTGGAGGGGTGGTGCAAGGGCTGGGCACGTTGGTGCAAGGGATGGGAGCAAAACATAGAGTCCTAGTCCAACTACACTTCTCGGGCGGAAGAAGGGTTCTAGTGGGTGGTCTCGTTTTTAGGTTTTGGGGCGTTTCCTTGTCAAACTTAGAGTCCAGTAGGTAACTTTAACATGTTGGGCATCTTCTGGTTCGATATGGCTCGGGACGAACTCGTGAAATCTAAGTGAGGGCTCGCGGTCGAAGTTTAGGTGTCAAAATGAGTCTTAAAAGAAAGAATTTTTGGAAAACGACTCACGGGGGGCGAGTTGTGATCCATAAGGGCTAAAATAATATAAAAAGACTAAATTTAGAATTTAGGAATTTTATATTGAAGTTTGGTATTTTTCGGGATTAAAACACCGTTAAAATAATTAAGAAAAGTTAATTGAAAAAGTCTAAGTGTTAGGACTAATAAAATTACGAAAAAATTCTTATAAGCTTAAATAATTATTTGGGAGATGTTAGAGTCATGAAATCAAGAAAATAATCGAAAACGAAAAATGTCGACGCCAGGGGTAAAACGGTCATTTTACACCGGGAAATTAGTAAAGGTCATGGCAGTGCCCGAAATGCTGTTTTTGTGATATTATGATTATTTTCAAATGTTTATGAATCGTTCATGATTAAATGATGATTTTTAAATGTCTAAGGAAATTTTTTATGAATTAAGAAGACATTTAAAATACATGTTGCATGCTTGGTTTCCAAAATGAAAATTTAAATATTATTCACGATTTTTGATAAGTGATGTGAATGAAATACGTTGAATGATGCGAAGTGATTGTGACTAGTTCGTCAATGGTGGCGATATCGTGAGGGTGATGGTCCCAGTGGGAGCCCGACGATCGTGTTTCCATTATTGCGAACAAGAGGTTAAGAGGTTATGAGGTTTGAGGTTAGGATAGGAATGTCGTGAGGGGAAAGCCCATTGGGAGCCCCGACGATCGTATTTCTATTCGATTCATGTTAGGCCAGGGCCCAGTTGACCGGTGAGAGTGTTGCTGGTGTCCCCCGCCGCCCAGTACTGTGGTTTTATTTCTGATGGATCCATCAAGAGGTCATGTCATGAGAGGAAAGTCACAATTAACGATCTGAATTCAACAAAGGAAAAAGGAAAAGGAAAAATGTTTAGGATCATGAAAAATGTTTTATGTCATGTCATGTTGAGGAAAAAGGGAAAAAGGTTAAGGTTTATGAAATGCATCATGAAAACATTTATGAAAATGTTTATATTTAAAGTTTTATGCATCATGAAAAATGTTTACGAAAATGTTTATGATTAAATTTGTGCATCTTCATGAAAACGATATTTTAAGTACAAGTATTTTTCACCGTTATATGTTTGACTGTATTACGTATTACTCGTTATAAAGATTATGGTGTGTTGAGTCTTTAGACTCACTAGGTGTGATGGATGTAGGTGGTTCTGAGGGAGGATTTGACGGGTGATACTACTGGACTGAAGGTGCACACAACCCGAGGACCAGCGCATTATTTTCCGCATTACGCTTTATGATTTCTTTTAAAGATTTTAAGACCATTTATTTACGCTTTTGAGAGGTTTTGGAGAGTTTAGTATGGGCTACACTTTTCAACAGTTATTGCTTTTTAGGTTTGGTAAAACGTTTTACGATTTCTGGTTTGACTATTACCTTTCAATTTTCAAATACTAGTTGGATGATTTACTTTAAAATGGTGCAAGATTATTTTTATGTGCATGTGCATGCAATGACCGAAAATGTGAGAGATTTAAAAAAAAAAAAAATTTCTAGTACTTTTAAAGCATATAAAAGATGAGGACGTTTCAGTTGGTATCAGAGCGGTGGTTCCTGTATAGGGTTGTGCCACCATTAGCGCCGGGAAGATCAGTCGTCAAGCCTCAATCTGTAAGTTTACATGCTTTATGTGATTTTATGATATAAACCTGCATGAAGTTATGGATATTATGTTTATGATGCATGTTTATTATCTTTTCGAGTATTTATGCTTTGCATGCTTAATCTGCTAAATGAGTTAGGATTTGTCGCATGATTAGAGAACTTAGATTTAAATGCATGTTGGTTACGTTAGAATTTGGAAAAACATTCAGATAACAATGCCTCCTAGACGCGCACCAGTTCACGATAATCAAGCCGAGAATAGCGTTAACCGTCGAGGAAACAGTCAAGGAAATGCACCACCACCACCACCCCCACCAGGGGATCCTGCTACTCGTGCCCTAGAAGGCATGACTCGACTCTTTGAACAACAGATACAGCAGCAGCAGTTGCAGCAGCAGCAGTTACAGCTGCAGTTACAGCAGATGCAGCAGCAGCAGCCGCCACCTAGGCCACAGCAGGATGTTTACGAGCAGTTCCGGAGGCTAGGGCCAAAGGAATTTTCTGGCACCACCGATCCATTTGCTGCTGAGAGTTGGATCCGTTCGTTAGAGGTGCATTTCCGCTATCTGGACATGGGAGATGCCGACCGTGTGAGGTGCACCACCTATCTGCTTAGGGATGATGCTTCTTTATGGTGGGAGGGAGCCGAGCACGGTGTTGACCTTGCTACACTCACTTGGGCACAGTTCAAAACGAAATTCTACGAGAAATATTTTACTGCTGATGTCCGAAGCCGCATAAAGAGGGAATTCATGACTCTCCGTCAGGGAGACGTACCTGTTGCTGACTTTGTGAAGAAGTTCGATAGGGGCTGCCATTTTGTGCCCCTTATTGCGGGAGATGCGGAGGAGAAGCTTAGGCACTTCATGGATGGCCTACGACCTACTGTTCGGGATAAAGTCATGATGATGAATCCGGGGAATTACGCTACGGCAGTTACATGTGCTTACCGAGCTGAGCAATCCTTGAAAGATATTGACTTTGAGCTACAGCGGAAGAGGCAGCAGCATCAGAATAATAATCAGCCTGCCAAGAAGCCGTATACGGGACCTCCTAGACCTCAAGGGCCTCAAAAGCCCCAAGGTCAAGTTAAGAAGCCGGTGCCGCCGAAGCCGCAGAATCCGGGAGCACCAAAGCCTAATGAGAGACAACCTTGCAAGCAGTGCAACCGCCTTCATCTTGGCAAATGCGAATGGGGATCTCGTAAATGTTTCTTCTGCAAAGAGGATGGACACATAGCCAATGATTGCCCAAAGAGGTTAGCAGCTACTACGGCCCGAGCTTATGTTATGAATGCCGAGGAAGCTGAGGAAGAGGCAGACACTACACTCATCACGGGTAACCTAGTCATTTAACATTTTTATATTGCTTATTACTGCATGAAATGTTAAATTGGTTATTAAGATTAAATTGGGATTAAGTTTCAACCTAGAATAAATTAGGTTGCATGTTCTACCTAGTTGAATTTAAGTGACGATTTTAGAAACCCTAGAGAGTGATTCAAAATTTTGTGCCTTATTTTATGTGAAGGATGTTGATTCCAAATAAAAAGTTTTAGGGCCAAAAAGAAAATCATTAAGGAAATTTTCGAAAATTTTGGGGGGAAAAATTGCAAATTTCGAAACTTCAAGGGACTTAAATGCCAATACTCGAAACTTGAAGGACCTAAGTGCAATTTCTGAATTCTTAAGGACCAAAACGCAATTATCAAGACTTAAAGGACCTAATTGAAATTCTGAAATAAGTTATGGATTAAATTGCAATAATTCAAAAATTTTGGGTCAATATTGCAAATCTCAATAAGTTAAGGGACTAATGTGCAAATCTTCCTAGAAATGTTTAAGTTCAACACGAAAACTTCGTTTAACCTTGGGAATTAATGATAGTAAATCCTTAAGTTTCAACACGAAAAGATTTAAAAGACGTTTCCATCACAGGGAGGATCATCATTCTAGGGGTAGCTACCTATGCTTTGCTAGATTCGGGAGCTACACATTCCTTCATATCAGAAACCTTCACCAAAAGACTGAATATTACTCCTCAAGATATGGGTTTGGGTTTCAAGGTCTCGATTCCTTCCGGTGATCAGATGCTCACATCTAAGATTGTTAAGAATCTGGAGCTTCGTTTATTCAGAGATGTGGTTCGGGCAGATCTCATTGTGCTACCTATGCCCGAATTCGATATTATACTTGGGATGGATTGGCTATCAGCGAATGGAGCTTCG
This sequence comes from Primulina eburnea, assembly GCF_022965805.1. Taxonomy (NCBI): domain Eukaryota; kingdom Viridiplantae; phylum Streptophyta; class Magnoliopsida; order Lamiales; family Gesneriaceae; genus Primulina; species Primulina eburnea. The sequence continues at coordinate 17,243,153 of NC_133108.1, forward strand.
ATTGATTTTCGTCAGCGATCAGTATCTATTAGGCCACCCAGTGGTAAATCTTTTGTTTTTGAGGCGGCAAGAATCAAGCAAATGCCGCATATTATCTCTTGTCTATGTGCGAGGAAGCTTATTAAGCGGGGATGCCAAGCCTATCTAGCATGTGTCACTACTACGCATGCATCTACCAGTCAGAAGTTAGAAGATGTTGATATTGTGAGGGATTTTCCTAGAGTCTTTCCCGAAGACGTTTCTGGCATTCCACCCGATCGTGAGGTGGAGTTCTCTATTGATCTCATGCCGGGCACTGTACCTATATCTAAAGCACCGTATCGTCTAGCACCCGCTGAAATGAAGGAACTAAAAGATCAAATCCAAGAATTGCTAGACAAGGGTTTTATTCGCCCTAGTTACTCTCCATGGGGCGCTCCGGTATTATTTGTGAAAAAGAAAGATGGTAGCATGCGTCTTTGCATTGATTATCGGGAGCTCAACAGGGTCACCATCAAAAATAAGTATCCATTACCGAGAATTGAGGATTTATTTGACCAATTGCAAGGAGCTTCGATATTTTCAAAAATTGATCTGCGATCGGGATACCATCAGTTGAAGGTTAAGGAGTCTGATGTTCACAAGACGGCATTTCGCACAAGATATGGGCACTATGAGTTTATGGTCATGCCCTTCGGGTTGACCAATGCGCCAGCGATCTTCATGGATCTCATGAATCGCGTCTTTCAGCCGTATCTGGATCAGTTTATCATTGTCTTCATTGATGACATATTGATCTATTCCAAGAGCAGAGAGGAGCATAGTAGCCATCTGAGGACCGCACTGCAAGTACTGCAAGACAGGAAGCTTTATGCAAAATTCAGCAAGTGCGAGTTTTGGCTTGATAGAGTGGCATTCTTAGGCCACATCATTTCTAGTAGTGGGGTAGAGGTCGATCCAAGTAAAGTTGAGGCAGTGAAAGAGTGGCCAGTACCGAAAAGCGTCACCGAGATTCGTAGTTTCTTGGGACTAGCTGGATATTATCGCAAATTCATCAAGGGATTCTCCTCTATAGCCGTGCCTTTGACATCTTTGACTAAGAAGAATGCCAAGTTTATTTGGGGACCCGAATGTCAAGACAGTTTTGACAAGTTGAAGCAAGCCTTGATATCAGCGCCAGTGCTATCTATGCCGTCAGGGCAAGGGGATTATGTTCTTTATACCGACGCTTCTAAGCTTGGTCTAGGCGCAGTTCTTATGCAAAACGACCGAGTTATCGCCTATGCGTCAAGACAGTTGAAAATTCATGAAAAGAACTACCCTACTCACGATCTTGAGCTTGCAGCAGTAGTGTTCGCACTAAAGATTTGGAGACACTACCTTTATGGGGAGAAGTGCAAAATCTTCACCGATCATAAAAGCTTGAAATACTTCTTCACCCAAAAGGAACTGAATATGAGACAGCGCAGATGGCTTGAATTGGTAAAGGACTACGATTGTGACATTAGCTACCATCCGGGGAAAGCTAATGTAGTGGCAGATGCATTGAGTAGAAAAGCAGCAGTTATCACTCAGTTATCACTCCAAAGACCGTTGCAGTCCGAGATACAGCGGTTTGAGCTTACAGTGTATGCTAGGGGCGAGGCCCCTAATCTTGCCACATTATCAGTGCAGTCGACTTTGAGAGACAGAATTCGGGATGGACAGTCTACTGATGAGCAGTTGCAAAAGTGGAGAGCTAGAGATGAAGCCAAGGGCCGGAATTTGTATTCAGTGACGGATGGTTTAGTCCGTTATCGGGACCGTCTATGGGTTCCTAGTGACGATTCTTTGAGAGATCTTATTATGAAGGAAGCCCATGACACACCATATTCCATTCATCCGGGCAGTACCAAAATGTATAGAGATTTGCAGTTGCTATATTGGTGGCCAGGTATGAAGAGGGACATCTTGAGATATGTATCCGAGTGTTTGACTTGTCAGCAAGTCAAAGCAGAGCATCAGAGACCAGCGGGAAAATTGAAACCGCTCCCTATTCCCGAGTGGAAATGGGAGAATATCACTATGGACTTCGTTGTGGGACTGCCTAAGACTGCTAAAGGGTCAAACGCCATTTGGGTGATAGTTGATCGTCTTACGAAATCAGCGCATTTTCTACCTATTAAGACGACATTCACCATGGTTCAGTATGCCGACTTGTATATTCGAGAGGTAGTTCGGCTGCATGGGATTCCTGTATCCATTGTTTCTGACAGAGATCCGAGATTCACCTCATCTTTTTGGAAGAGTTTGCATGCCGCAATGGGGACCAAGTTGTTATTCAGTACAGCGTTCCATCCTCAGACCGATGGCCAGTCTGAGAGAGTTATACAGATTCTGGAGGATCTACTGCGAGCATGTGTTATCGATTTCCAAGGCAGTTGGGAACCGAAATTACCTTTAGTGGAGTTCACCTACAATAATAGCTTCCAATCGTCTATTGGAATGGCTCCTTTTGAGGCACTCTATGGGAGAAAGTGTAGATCTCCTATTCATTGGGACGAGGTCGGGGAAAGAAGAGATATTGGTCCGGATGTGATTGAAGAGACAACCGAGCTTGTAGTCAAAATTCGTGACAGAATGAAGACTGCACAAAGCCGACAAAAGAGTTATGCGGACAAGAGGCGAAGGGACTTAGAGTTTGCAGTGGGCGACCACGTATTTGTGAAAATAGCACCTATGAAGGGTGTTATGCGCTTTGGCAAAAGAGGCAAGCTTAGTCCGAGATTTATTGGTCCGTTCGAGATTTTGGAGAGGATTGGGACACTAGCCTATAGAGTGTCATTGCCACCCGCGCTTTCTGGAGTTCACAATGTGTTCCACATTTCAATGCTGCGAAAGTACATGTCTAATCCGTCGCATGTGCTTAATTATGAACCTCTTCAACTGACTCCAAATATGACTTATGAGGAAAGACCCGTTCAGATTCTGGCTAGACAAGAAAGACGATTGCGAAACAAAGTCATTCCAATGGTCAAAGTCAAGTGGCTGAATCACTCGGAAGAGGAAGCTACTTGGGAAACCGAGAGGGACTTGAAAGACCGCTACCCGGAGTTATTCGGTAAGTTCTAATTTCGAGGACGAAATTTCATTTAAGGGGGGGAGGAATTGTAAGGTCCAAAAATAAGACGACGTAATCCAACTGCATGCGAATCTAGGAAATACGAAAAATGAGTAATTAATTTACTTTATTTGCTAATTAATTATGTGACTTACATGTTTACTTGTTAAAAGGAGATTTAATTGTCAATCATGCATAAAATGATAATTAGGGGATATTCAAGTGACGATCGAGGAACGGGGACCGAGGGCTGAAGAAAATGAAAAATATTTTATTAAATAATTATTTTCAATTATTTAAAAGATGGTCGATATTTTTAAGCATTTTCGAAAATAAGGAATTTTGAGATGATTTTATACGCCGGGACGAAAATTTTATCGGTGTTGGTTTTTCAAACAAAAATCGAGCTTTTTAGCAACCCGGCTAATAAATACAAATTTTTATTAAAAGAAAACTTTACTACCTTTTTTAATTAAATCCTACTTAATTTAATTGGGCTTTAATTTTGTGGCTTAATAGGCCTAATGTCTAGATCAAGAGGTAATTAGTATTTAATGTATAAAGTTTGTAAAAAACCTACACAAATCTAGACTCTCTCTCGGCCACACACTTTCATAATTTCAAAACTCTTTCAAACCCTCACCAACACACATGGCACCTCCCTCTCTTTTCTGAAAAGCTTTCGGCAGCCTTTTTCTGGAAAGATAATCGGCAGCACACTCTAGTTTCGGGAAGGATTTTCGAAGCTTCAAAGCAATTCCTAGCCGTCGTCGCGTCCCGTTCTTCGTCGTCAAAGGATATTCGAGCGTATTACACGCAAAGGCACACTTTAATCTCCTTTTCTCATCCATCATGTCATATTAATTATGTAAATTGTTTGTTGCATGAAACACATGTTATATTTTTCAGAAATCATCAAATTCATGCATGTATATTTTCCAAAACATGATTCTATTGCATGAAATAATGAGTTATTACTTGTAAGGGGCTGCCATGGCATTAGGTGCATGTTTAAGGATTGTTTTGCATGGTTTAAGATCACCCTCACCAACTATAAACACCATAACACTCGGCCAAGAAGTAAGGAAATCAGAAAGAAGAAAAGAAAAAGGAAAATCGGAAACTTCATGCGCCGGTTTGGGGTTCAAGAGATCGGCCTCTTCGTCTAGGGCTTGTGGCTCGGCGTGGCTACGTCCTAGTGCTTGGTTAGAGTCCTATAAGGGTCTAGGGTAGAGTCCTAGCCAAGCTAGGACTCGTACCAAACGGCAGCATAGAGTCCTTCGCATGAAGGACTCCACCCGAGAACCCTGCACAGATTTGTGCAGGGTTTGCGCCTCTTTCAGGCGGTGATGGCTTGATGCATGGGGCATAAGCAGGTCTAGGGAGGTTCACTAGAGTCATAGGAAGGTGCTGGAGGGGTGGTGCAAGGGCTGGGCACGTTGGTGCAAGGGATGGGAGCAAAACATAGAGTCCTAGTCCAACTACACTTCTCGGGCGGAAGAAGGGTTCTAGTGGGTGGTCTCGTTTTTAGGTTTTGGGGCGTTTCCTTGTCAAACTTAGAGTCCAGTAGGTAACTTTAACATGTTGGGCATCTTCTGGTTCGATATGGCTCGGGACGAACTCGTGAAATCTAAGTGAGGGCTCGGGGTCGAAGTTTAGGTGTCAAAATGAGTCTTAAAAGAAAGAATTTTTGGAAAACGACTCACGGGGGGCGAGTTGTGATCCATAAGGGCTAAAATAATATAAAAAGACTAAATTTAGAATTTAGGAATTTTATATTGAAGTTTGGTATTTTTCGGGATTAAAACACCGTTAAAATAATTAAGAAAAGTTAATTGAAAAAGTCTAAGTGTTAGGACTAATAAAATTACGAAAAAATTCTTATAAGCTTAAATAATTATTTGGGAGATGTTAGAGTCATGAAATCAAGAAAATAATCGAAAACGAAAAATGTCGACGCCAGGGGTAAAACGGTCATTTTACACCGGGAAATTAGTAAAGGTCATGGCAGTGCCCGAAATGCTGTTTTTGTGATATTATGATTATTTTCAAATGTTTATGAATCGTTCATGATTAAATGATGATTTTTAAATGTCTAAGGAAATTTTTTATGAATTAAGAAGACATTTAAAATACATGTTGCATGCTTGGTTTCCAAAATGAAAATTTAAATATTATTCACGATTTTTGATAAGTGATGTGAATGAAATACGTTGAATGATGCGAAGTGATTGTGACTAGTTCGTCAATGGTGGCGATATCGTGAGGGTGATGGTCCCAGTGGGAGCCCGACGATCGTGTTTCCATTATTGCGAACAAGAGGTTAAGAGGTTATGAGGTTTGAGGTTAGGATAGGAATGTCGTGAGGGGAAAGCCCATTGGGAGCCCCGACGATCGTATTTCTATTCGATTCATGTTAGGCCAGGGCCCAGTTGACCGGTGAGAGTGTTGCTGGTGTCCCCCGCCGCCCAGTACTGTGGTTTTATTTCTGATGGATCCATCAAGAGGTCATGTCATGAGAGGAAAGTCACAATTAACGATCTGAATTCAACAAAGGAAAAAGGAAAAGGAAAAATGTTTAGGATCATGAAAAATGTTTTATGTCATGTCATGTTGAGGAAAAAGGGAAAAAGGTTAAGGTTTATGAAATGCATCATGAAAACATTTATGAAAATGTTTATATTTAAAGTTTTATGCATCATGAAAAATGTTTACGAAAATGTTTATGATTAAATTTGTGCATCTTCATGAAAACGATATTTTAAGTACAAGTATTTTTCACCGTTATATGTTTGACTGTATTACGTATTACTCGTTATAAAGATTATGGTGTGTTGAGTCTTTAGACTCACTAGGTGTGATGGATGTAGGTGGTTCTGAGGGAGGATTTGACGGGTGATACTACTGGACTGAAGGTGCACACAACCCGAGGACCAGCGCATTATTTTCCGCATTACGCTTTATGATTTCTTTTAAAGATTTTAAGACCATTTATTTACGCTTTTGAGAGGTTTTGGAGAGTTTAGTATGGGCTACACTTTTCAACAGTTATTGCTTTTTAGGTTTGGTAAAACGTTTTACGATTTCTGGTTTGACTATTACCTTTCAATTTTCAAATACTAGTTGGATGATTTACTTTAAAATGGTGCAAGATTATTTTTATGTGCATGTGCATGCAATGACCGAAAATGTGAGAGATTTAAAAAAAAAAAAAATTTCTAGTACTTTTAAAGCATATAAAAGATGAGGACGTTTCAATTTTGTGGGTCGAGTCCTGGAAAAAATGAAGTGTTTGTAGAAGCAGCGAATAATCTTGGAAAGATATTGGCTGAGAGAAAAATTCACTTGGTATATGGGGGAGGTAATATTGGGTTAATGGGATCTGTTTCAACATCTGCTCATCTTGGAGGTAGTCAGGTTTTGGGTATTATTCCTACAGCTTTAGCTGAAGGGAATATTACAGGTGTTACGATTGGGGAAGAATTAAAAGTTTCTTCTATGTATGAAAGAATCACCAAAATGATTGAAAATTCTGATGCTTTTATCGCACTACCAGGTGGTTTTGGTACATTAGAAGAAATTTTTCACACTGTTTCTTGGGCACAACTTAATATCCATAATAAACCTGTGGGCTTGTTGAATATCAATAATTATTATGACAGTTTGTTGACATTTCTTGATAAAGCTGTGGAACAGAATTTCATTTCAGAAAATTCACGACGGATGCTCATCTGTGCTTCGACTGCCGACCAATTAATTGATGATTTGGAAGCTTTTGTTCATAAGCCTGATCCGATGATAGAAAATATCAATTGGTCGCAATCAAGCAGTAAGAAAAGGAAGTTGGATCATTGATTCAAACGTCGTGGATTGGTTTGCGTTTGTTTCAGTTTGTTATCTTCAATAAAATTCCAGGTGATATCTCTTTCATTATGTACTCTTGATTAATAGCTATTTTGACATTAGGGACAATGTTATATTCTGATTGGGGGGAGAACACATTTTAAAAAAAAAAACAAATTTTAAAAAAAAATTAAATATTATTTTAAAATAAAACCATGTTTATTGTTTGTACCTTAGTAATTTTTTCAAAAATGTCATACATTACATATTTGAAAGATTTAAATTAGAACATGCATTAATCTATTTAAGAATGTTTAAATTTTTATTTGAAAAAAGGTCATTTTTAATATTCTGATCAATATAAAAATATGATTTATGAAATCTTTTTGAGTGATTAACCATTGTGATAAAATTAGGTATTAAAGTATATGGCCCAAGATATAGCTTATAAGAGTGCCTAAAATTTTTGAACTCACACATATTTTGTGAGTGAGTGGAGAGGATTGAGAAAACAGCTTGCGAGCCTTTATTGATTATCGGAGAGGCTATCAATTGTTTAGATCTTGAGTTCTTATTTTGAAAAAAAAAATTGATATTTCCTGAAAAAAAAAGAGCGAAGAAAAAAAAGAAAAAGAAAGAAAGATGTTGAAGATTTATGTAATTTAAGTTATATGCTGCGACCCATTTTTCTCTCATAAAAATACAAATAAAAAAAAGAAAGAGAGAGAGAAATACATTGTACAAATTAAATAAATATGTGGTCAAGAAGCATAAACTTAGTTTGATTCCATGATGTAAAAAAAAAATCAGGAAAAAAAATATATATATATAATAAGAACAACTGGATTTTAAATCAATGGATTTCCTATCTTTTGATAGTTTGGCTCGTTTGTCTGTCTGCATTCTGTAAACCATTTTTCGGAGCATTTATCTGTATTCCAACTCCATGAGAGAAATCGTTGCCATAAATTGAAACATTTATTAACCTGTGAGGATTTGGAGTTAAGACTCTTACTAGGAATTTCTAAAGGCCGTATACATTTAACTACCTGAAATAAGCTTTGAATTAATCATCTCAAATTATTTCATAAATTATAATTATGATGATCTTGATATAACTTTGACAGTTTTCAAATTTAATTTAAACACTTGGATAGTTTCGATTACATTTCTATTTAAATTAATCAATATGTTTTGTGTTGCTATTAACGATTAAATTGCTAGGGACTAGCAATAAGCTGGTTGGGGAGTGTGATAAAGATAAAAAATTGTAAATTAATTAAATGTTTTATAATATAAATATATAGTTTTTGTTTTATTAAATGTTTAAATATTACATGTTTTATAACAAATTGTATAAAATATAAGTTGTGTGTAATTATAAGTTTTTACTATTTTTTACAGGTTCGATAAAACAAGAATAACCTTTGTAATGCCCGAGAATTAATCACTGGTAATCAAAGATTATTGACTTATAATTTAACGTGATTACGAAAGGACCAATTGAGACATGATTTAAGATAATCTGCGGCCATTTATTCTGAATTTTAGAATGTGTTGCCGAAGCAACACCGCACCCGCGTTCATGGTTAGACCGCACCCGCGGTCGATGTCTAGTAGGGTAGGAAATTTTATTCGAGGTGAGACCGCACCCGCGGTAAAAACAAGACCGCACCCGCGGTGCAGGACCGCACCCGCGGTGCAAACATGACCGCACCTGCGGTCTTGACTTCTGGAAAATGGATATGGATTAATACACGCAGCGCACCCGCGGTTCCGTTGCTACCGCACCCGCGGTGCAACGTGTTTGACAGAAATGAGGCCACCTCGCTGTTGCATGCATTGATATATATATATATATATATATATATATATATATATATATATATATATATATATATATATATATATGTACGAAATCCTTTGAAAATCAGTAAGGAAAGTCGAAAAAAAGGGCTGAGAAATTGTATCGAAAATCCTTACGCCTTTTGTGAGAAATCCGTCCGTCTGATTTTGAATCCGACTTCGGTATCGAGTTCCTAGCAACGTAGGCTACAACTGGACGTAAGTTTTACTACGTTTTGACATGTTTGGAAATTATGATGTTGTTAGAATTGAATACACGTCATATATGTTGTTCTTGACATGTTAGACAACGTAGAATCGAAGTCAGATCGAGAAACGGATATCATATGGAATTGTTATGAATTTCAGAATGAAATTGATTAGAATTGATATCAGATTGGTACAGTGGTTGATTGTAAATTATTGGAATTGATATAGACTGATATAGTATTATCAGTATCGCAAGATTGTACTGTTGTACTATCAGAATTTGATAAAACAGAGACGTTCTGATTTGATTAGAATATTCATACAGAATATATTGATATTGTCATTGCCAGATTGAACAGTGACAGACTTTGAATCAAGACTTTGATTATATCAGATCGACAGCAAGAAAGGTATAAATAAATGTTTATTCGGGATTGCACAACTCGAGTTAGGTTTGACTTGAGTTTCCCTAAATCACATACTTTATTTTATTGCATTGATATTTGCAGATTATCAGATTGATATGTTAATCTATTGACTTAGAACAAAGTCAGAGTCCGAGTCTAGGGCAGATCAGCCTAGCTAGGGCAGAACCGCCGAGTCTTTCTCAGAACCGATAAGACTCTACACTTATGGTGTATCGAAGAGCTTTAGATGTTGATCGACGTCTATCTCAGAGACTCGATACAGAATACCAAAGTCTAAATTAGATTGAGATCCCTAGATTTGAGATAAGATAAGATTAGATCACGAGTCATTGATTCATGTAGTCAGACTAGATACATGTTTTGATGTTTGTTTATGCTTTTATATATGATTTATATGATTGCATTTAATACATTGTTTATACTGGGATATTTATATCTCACCGGAGTTATCCGGCTGTTGTCTTGTTTGTATGTGTGCATGGCAACAGGTGGGACAGGTACAGGGTCACAGAGGTGAAGACAGACCGAGATTAGAGTGGTGATACCGGACTTGGACTAGAGCTAGGGTTTAAACACTTGATAGTAGTTGTTGAACCTGAGTATGTATGATTGTATATTTTATCAGATTTATACTTTTATACTGATATGTATAGGAGTTTGATTCCATTACCTTCCGCATTTTTTTAAAAAAAAATTAGACCCTGTTTATTATAATGGATTAATTAGTCTCAATCATGATTAAAAAGATGATTAGCGTCCGGGTATCAGAGCGATAGATCCTTTAGATTGAGATAGAAGAGGATAGTGAGCGGGGTAGATTGAGGTTTTCTTTCCTGCTTTTGAATGCTAGCATGTCTTACTGCTTTATTACATGTTACTTGTTTATCTGATTTGATATAGTAATATGTTTTATTGAGATTGGATCAGTACTGATTCTAGATCAGCAGTAAGATGGGCAGAGAAGGATTGAAACAGAATTGTTGTACTTGTTACTAATCTATTTGATTATTAGATATGCCTGCGAGACGAGTACCAGAATAGGGAAATACATCCAATCCTTTAATGGATGTAACACCTTCTCCAATGGAAACGTTACTGAAACGATTTCAGTCATTTCATCCGCCAACCCCGAAAGGCACAGAGAACGCTATAGAGTGCGAGAGTTGGCTCGATGATATAGAGATGTTGTTCGAATCCTTGGAGTATACAGATGAGAAGAGAGTGAAATTAATTGGACACCAGTTACACGACGTTGCCAAGGACTAGTGGATTACGAGGAAGAGAGCCATGGAGCATAGAGGTACGAATATTACCTGGAATATATTTAGAACTGAATTTTATCAACGATTCTTTCCAGTGTCGTACCGGAAGGACAATGGGGCGGAGTTTGCCAATCTAAAGCAAGGACAGATGAATATAGAGGAGTACGTGTCAAAGTTCTCCTCCTTGCTGAAATTTGCTCCACATGTGACTGACAGCGAAGAAGCTACTGCTGACCAGTTCATCAATGGCCTGAACCCCGACATTTTCACATTGGTGAACACAGGGCAACCGGATAATTTACTGATGCCCTGAACAGAGCCAAGGGAGCAGAAGCCGGTCTGATGAGACAGAAAGGGGCTTCATTTGTGCCTCCAGCACCGAGACCACAGCAGACCCCTCCCAGGTTTGAGAGCGGCAGCAGTAGTGGAGGAAAGAAAGAATTTTTGAAAGCCAGGGGAAAGCAATTCAAGAAATCTGGCAGTAGTTCTTCCAGCTCCGGTGGTTCCAGACTGAGCCAGAGTTACACTGGAGTTTATTGCAAGACTTGCGGAGGAAGACATGCTACTGAGCAATGCCAGGGAGTAACTGGTAGTTGCAATTTCTGTAAACAGCCGGGACACTTTGCTAAAGTGTGTCCACAGAAAGGTTTGCAGAGAGCTCAGGGGGCCGAGTCATCAGGATCAGCAGCACAGACTGAGAGACGATCAGCTACTGTTCATACATTCCAGCCAGCGCCAGCTCAGTCACAGCAGAGGCCAGGAGGAAGCCAGACAGTTGGTCAGCCTCCGAGACAGCAGGCCAGAGTCTTCGCTTTAACAGAAGAGCAGGCCCAGGAAGCACCAGATGACGTGGTGGCAGGTAACTGTTCTTTATGTGGTTATCCTGCTTACGTATTAATTGATATCGGTGCTTCACACACATTTATTTCTGAACGATTTGCATTAAGTCATGCATTGCCTGTAGAGTCTTTAGCTACTGTAGTGTCTGTCTCTTCGCCTTTGGGGACGAGTTTGATATCCGTGAATTCGGTTAAACATTGTATGCTACAGTATGACGGGCATGAGATTGAGTTAGATTGCATCGTACTTGGATTGTCTGACTTTGACTGTATTATCGGTATTGATATGCTGACCAAGTACAGAGCGACAGTTGATTGTTTCCACAAGATAGTGAGATTCAGACCAGATATGGCTGAAGAGTGGAAATTTTACGGGAAGGGTTCTAGATCGAGAATTCCTTTAATATCCATAGTATCTATGACTCGATTATTACAGAAAGGAGCAGAAGGGTTCCTTGTATATTCAGTAGATTTACTGAAGTCGAGTCCAGCATTGGCAGATCTGCCAGTGGTACGTGAGTTTGCTGACGTCTTCCCAGATGAGATCCTGGGATTACCTCCAGTTAGAGAGATAGACTTCAGCATTGAACTGAGGCCAGGTACAGTACCGATTTCTAGAGCTCCGTACAGAATGGCACCAGTTGAATTGAAAGAATTGAAGGATCAGTTGGAAGCTTTACTGGCCAAGGGGTACATCAGACCGAGTGTGTCTCCTTTGGGTGCACCAGTACTGTTTGTAAGAAAGAAAGATGGTTCGATGAGACTCTGCATCGACTATCGGCAACTGAACAAGGCAACGGTAAAGAATAAATATCCTTTGCCTCGTATAGATGATTTATTCGATCAGTTGCAGGGTTCTTCAGTATATTCCAAGATCTATTTGAGATCGGGATATCATCAGTTGAGAGTCAGAGATTCTGATATCTCAAAGACGACATTCAGAACCAGGTATGGACACTATGAATTTATTGTCATGCCGTTTGGTCTGACGAATGCTCCAGCTGTGTTCATGGGATTGATGAATCGTATCTTCCAGAAATATCTCGATGATTTTGTGATTATTTTCATCGATCATATTTTGATTTATTCAAAGAATATGAGTGAGCATGCTGAGCATCTAAGAACTGTGTCGAATTTTAAGGACTGAGAAGTTATATGCTAAACTGTCCAAATGTGAGTTTTGGCTAAGACAGGTAGTATTTCTGGGTCATATTATATCTGGTGATGGTATATCAGTTGATCCCAGTAAAGTGGAAGCCGTGATTTCTTGGCCAAGACCGACATCAGTACCTAAAATTCGCAGTTTCATGGGTTTAGCAGGATACTACCGTCGTTTCATTAAAGATTTCTCGAGTATAGCTAAACCAATTACTCAGCTGACTCAGAAAAATGCTCCATTTGTTTGGTCTGAAGAATGTGAGACCAGTTTTCTGGAGTTGAAGAAGAGGTTGACCAGTGCACCGGTGTTGACTATTCCATCCGGTACTGGTGATTTTGTGGTTTATTGCGACGCTTCTCACAGAGGGTTGGGATGTGTGCTGATGCAACGAGGGCATGTTATCGCTTATGCCTCAAGACAGCTTAAACCACATGAGACTCATTATCCAATTCATGACCTGGAATTGGCAGCCATTGTCTTTGCATTAAAGATATGGCGACACTATCTTTATGGTGAAAAGTTTGAGATATATTCTGATCATAAGAGTTTGAAATATCTGTTTTCACAATCTGAATTGAATATGAGGCAACAAAGATGGCTTGATTTGCTTAAAGATTTTGATTGTGAAATCAAATACTATCCAGAAAAGTCTAATGCAGTAGCTGATGCACTGAGTCAAAAGGTATGTTCTTTATCCTTATCGACGATTGGTGTTTCAAATTTGATAGAAGACTGTTGTTTGTCTGGATTAGAATTTGAAACAGATTATAGACCGTTGAGACTTTATACGGTGCAAGTAGAACCAGAGCTGATTATGAAAATTAAGGCAGCTCAGCAAAGTGATCAGAATGTACATAAATCAGTATCGATGGTTAGAGCAGGACATCGATCAGAATATCAGGTACGTGACAACGTCTTGTATGTGAATAATCGTCTGGTTGTGCCGAATGTTTCAGAGTTGAGACGACAGATATTGTCAGAAGCGCACAACAGTCGATTCAGTATTCATCCTGGTGGCAGAAAGATGTATAACGATTTGAAAAGACAGTTCTGGTGGAAACAAATGAAGACTGATATCGCCGAATTTGTTTCCAAATGTCTGAATTGCCAGCAGGTGAAGGCCGAAAGAAAGAAACCAGGAGGTTTATTACAGAGTTTGTCCATTCCTGAATGGAAATAGGATCACATTTCCATGGATTTTGTGACACAGTTGCCACATTCGTCTAAAGGTTGTGATGCGATTTGGGTCGTGATTGACAGATTGACCGAATCCGCATGTTTTATACCGTACAAGATGACGTACAGATTTGACCAGATGGCAGAGATCTATGTCAGAGAAGTGGTCAGATTGCATGGAGTGCCGAAGTCGATTGTATCAGATCGTGATCCTCGATTTACTTCGCACTTCTGGCAGAGTTTGCAGCAGGCTCTCGGTACGAAGTTACATTTGAGTACCGCATATCATCCACAGACCGACGGACAGTCAGAGCGGACTATCCAGACACTGGAGGATATGCTGAGAGCAGTAGTGCTAGATTTTCAGCACTAATTGGCAAGATGCATTGCCACTTTGTGAATTTTCGTACAACAATAGCTATCAGACGAGTATTGAGATGGCACCAATCTAAGCGTTGTACGGAAAGAAGTGCAGATCCCCTCTGTATTGGGATGATATCTCTGAAGTGTCTGAGATTGGACCAGATATGATCAGAGATATGACAGAAAAAGTGAAGCTAATTCGAAAGAAAATGAAGGCAGCACAAGACAGACAGGCCAAATATGCCAATGTTCGACGTAGACCATTGGTATTTGAGGTTGGAGACCGAGTATTTTTGAAGATTTCACCTTTCAGAGGAGTTGTCAGATTTGGCAAGAAAGGGAAATTATCTCCACGATACATTGGGCCTTATGAGATTCTCGAGAAGATAGGAGATCGTGCCTATCAACTCGCCCTACCGCCTTCATTATCTGGGATACATGATGTCTTTCATGTATTGTTATTAAGGAAATATCTTCCTGATGCTTCACATGCTATTCAACCAGACGAGGCCGAACTAGATGAGACATTGAGCTATGTTGAAAAACCGATTCAGATTATTGATCGCAAAGAAAAACAGCTCAAAACGAAAATGATTCCACTTGTGAAAGTGCAATGGACTCGTCATGGTGTAGAAGAAGCAACCTGGGAAACTGAATCAGATATGAGACAAGAATTCCCAAAGTTATTTCGATGATGTAAATTTCTTATACAGTTCTGTATATACTCCTTATTGATACGAATGAGATGCCTGTGATTTCGAGGACGAAATCGTATCTTATGGGGGGAGAAATGTAATGCCCTAGAATTAATCACTGGTAATCAAGGATTATTGACTTATAATTTAACGTGATTACGAAAGGGCCAATTGAGACATGATTTAAGATAATCTGCGGCCATTTATTCTGAATTTTAGAATGTGTTGCCGAAGCAACACCGCACCCGCGTTCATGGTTAGACCGCACCCGCGGTCGATGTCCAGTAGGGTAGGAAATTTTATTCGAGGTGAGACCGCACCCGCGGTAAAAACAAGACCGCACCCGTGGTGCAGGACCGCACCCGCGGTGCAAACATGACCGCACCCGCGGTCTTGACTTCTGGAAAATGGATATGGATTAATACACGCAGCGCACCCGCGGTTCCGTTGCTACCGCACCCGCGGTGCAACGTGTTTGACAGAAATGAGGCCACCTCGCTGTTGCATGCATTGATATATATATATATATATATAAATATATATATATATATGTACGAAATCCTTCGAAAATCAGTAAGGAAAGTCGAAAAAAAGGGCTGAGAAATTGTATCGAAAATCCTTACGCCTTTTGTGAGAAATCCGTCCGTCTGATTTTGAATCCGACTTCGGTATCGAGTTCCTAGCAACGTAGGATACAACTGGACGTAAGTTTTACTACGTTTTGACATGTTTGGAAATTATGATGTTGTTAGAATTGAATACACGTCATATATGTTGTTCTTGACATGTTAGACAACGTAGAATCGAAGTCAGATCGAGAAACGGATATCATATGGAATTGTTATGAATTTCAGAATGAAATTGATTAGAATTGATATCAGATTGGTACAGTGGTTGATTGTAAATTATTGGAATTGATATAGACTGATATAGTATTATCAGTATCGCAAGATTGTACTGTTGTACTATCAGAATTTGATAAAACAGAGACGTTCTGATTTGATTAGAATATTCATACAGAATATATTGATATTGTCATTGCCAGATTGAACAGTGACAGACTTTGAATCAAGACTTTGATTGTATCAGATCGACAGCAAGAAAGGTATAAATAAATGTTGATTCGGGATTGCACAACTCGAGTTAGGTTTGACTTGAGTTTCCCTAAATCACATACTTTATTTTATTGCATTGATATTTGCAGATTATCAGATTGATATGTTAATCTATTGACTTAGAACAAAGTCAGAGTCCGAGTCTAGGGCAGAACCGCCGAGTCTTTCTCAGAACCGATAAGACTCTAGACTTATGGTGTATCGAAGAGCTTTAGATGTAGATCGACGTCTATCTCAGACACTCGATACAGAATACCAAAGTCTAAATTAGATTGGGATCCCTAGATTTGAGATAAGATAAGATTAGATCACGAGTCATTGATTCATGTAGTCAGACTAGATACATGTTTTGATGTTTGTTTATGCTTTTATATATGATTTATATGATTGCATTTAATACATTGTTTATACTGGAATATTTATATCTCACCGGAGTTATCCGGCTGTTGTCTTGTTTGTATGTGTGCATGGCAACAGGTGGGACAGGTACAGGGTCACAGAGGTGAAGACAGACCGAGATTAGAGTGGTGATACCGGACTTGGACTAGAGCTAGGGTTTAAACACTTGATAGTAGTTGTTGAACCTGAATATGTAAGATTGTATATTTTATCAGATTTATACTTTTATACTGATATGTATAGGAGTTTGATTCCATTACCTTCCGCATTTTTAAAAAAAAAAAATTAGACCCTGTTTATTATAATGGATTAATTAGTCCCAATCATGATTAAAAAGATGATTAGCGTCCGGGTCCCCACAACCTTGGCGTTGCATATGGGATTAAGATGATTCATGGACCTGTAGAAAGTTGATTATAATATCTACAATATTGTTGACAAGCATGAGATAAAAATCCTCTCACAATTGGGATCAAATTAAGCAACAAAGAAAGTTACCAAAGGAGTGGCAGTTTTACCATGCTCTAGTATTTTGACCATATCTCTCAAATTACTTGGTCAAATATTCTGAAAAAATACCACAACTAGACAACTCAATTATCCACATGTTTCTTTTTATGTGAAGAAGCAAATTCGGAGAAGAAGATTTTCAAAAGTGGTGTGTAATATAATATAATATCTTGGAACACCAATGAAGACTTTTGTGTAAAAAAATAATATTTTATTTGTGGTTGTCTCCCCAAATTTGGAAATAAATAGGGGTGCATTGTAATTTATTGGGATATCCCTCATTCTATGAATAAACCTTTGAGTTCATAATATTTCTCTCTATATTTTTCCTTTATTTCTTCATTTAAATACAATTAGCATGTTAATTTCATATTCAAAGTTTTACACTTTGAATAATGAATAGCTAACTTCCTAAAGTTGAGATGATAAGGTAAAACTCTTGGCATGATAATAAGGTTACTAAAAGGTAAGAATCTATGTTTTATATTATTTAATCATTATTTATTGTTTATGTTATATTTATTTCTTTAAGTATTTTTATACCCTACTTATAAGTGGGAGTTTTGATTTATTGTTGCTATATGTTACACTAAATTCTTGGAACCATTTAACTTGGATTCCTTGATTTACTATATATAAATATATCATAATAATATTTTCTTGGTACCATTTAAATGTTAGTTTGGTTTTACCAACCATTTAAAGTGGGAACCTTGATTTAGTGATTACAAATATATATATAGAACAATAAATACTTGACCACATTTATAAGTTTTGGTATATATTATATATTTATGAGATAATAATTTATAACATAATATAAATATGATTATTTAATATATTGGAACCATTTTATTAAGTGGATTTCAATATTGTTCATTAATGTTAATTTTATTAAAATGCCAAGAGTAGATCCTTTAATCTCAACTACTTAAATTAAAATTTGAACAATTAAAATTTACCCATTAAAGATTCAATTAAAATTAAAAAGAAACAAAAAAAAAAAAACAAAAAGACATTGTAATGGACTTGTAATTACCTTTGCTTCTCTGTGGATACGATATTCGGACTCACCGAATTATACTACTTGTGGACAACCTGCTCTTGGGAGTGCAACAATCAAAGTCGCAACACCTGACATACCCACTTCGTCATTATCAGATGTACCAGTGGTAAGAGATTTTCCTGACGTCTTTCCAGATGACGTAACGGGCCTTCCACCAGAGAGAGAGGTGGAGTTTTCCATTGATCTTATGCCAGGCATTGTGCCAATCTCTAAGGCACCGTACAGGTTAGCTCCAGCTGAAATGTTAGAGCTCAAACAGCAGATTCAGGAGCTTCTAGACAAAGAATTCATTCGCCCTAGTTTCTCACCGTGGGGCGCACCAGTGCTCTTTGTGAAGAAGAAAGACAGGAGCATGAGACTGTGCATCGATTACCGAGAGTTGAATAAGGCAACGATCAAGAATAAATACCCACTTCCTAGAATCGAGGACTTGTTCGATCAGTTGCAGGGAGCTTCAATGTTCTCTAAGATAGATCGTCGATCAGGTTATCATCAGCTGAAAGTGAAAGACGCAGATGTTCACAAAACAGCCTTCAGAACCAGATATGAGCATTACGAGTTCTTGGTGATGTCGTTTGGACTGACGAATGCTACAACAATTTTCATGGACCTCATGAACCGAGTATTTCAACCTTACCTTGATCAGTTCGTCATAGTATTTATTGACGACATTCTCATTTATCGAAGAGCCATGAGGAGCACAACCAGCATTTGAGGACAGTTCTACAGACCTTGCAGAGTTGCAAGTTATTTGCGAAGTTCAGTAAGTGTAAATTTTGGTTGGAAAAGTTAGCATTTTTGAGTCATATAATTTCTAGCAGCGGCATTGAGGTGGATCCAGCGAAGGTAGCAGCCGTTAAGGAATGGGTTGAGCCGAAGAATGCATCAGAGATCCGCAGCTTTCTGGGTTTAGCCGGTTACTACCGTAAGTTCATTCAGGGGTTTTCGTCGATAGCAGTGCCACTCACTTCACTGACCAAGAAGAATGCTAAGTTCGTGTGGAGTGGCGATTGCCAGAAGAGCTTCGATACTTTGAAGCAAGCTCTTATTTCAGCGCCGATATTAGCCATGCCATCAAGTAAAGGTGATTTTGTATTGTACATCTATGCATATAAGCTCGGGTTAGGCGCAATGTTGATGCAGCATGGTCGGGTTATAACTTGTGCTTCCAGCCAGTTGAAAGTGCATGAGAAGAACTACCGGAATCACGATCTGGAATTAGCCGCTGTTGTCTTTGCGTTGAAGATTTGGAGACACTTCTTGTATGGCGAGAAATGACAGATTTTCACTGATCACAAGAGTCCAAAGTATTTCTTCACGCAGAAAGAACTGAATATGAGACAGACGGTGGCTGGAAATAGTAAAAGACTACGAGTGCGAAATTAGTTACCACCCGGGGAAACCCAATGTCGTCGCAGACGATTTGAGCAGAAAAGTCACCGTTGTAGCACAATTGTCAGTGCATAGACCTCTTCAGTCTGAGATTCAGAGGTTTGATTTAGAACTTTATCGCAAGGGTAGAGCTCCAAGGCTGCCTAATTTGACAGTCCAATCTTCTTTGCTAGACGGTATTCGTGCGCGCCAACCTTCAGACGAGCAGTTGCAGAAATGGAGGCTGAAGGATGAAGCCAAGGGCAGTATACTCTACACAGTGTCAGATGGCTTGGTGAGATATAGTGGTAGAATGTGGGTGCCTAGTGTTGATTCGGTCTGAGAGTATATTCTGACAGAGGCACATGCATCTCCGTTTTCCATTCACCCAGGAGGGACCAAAATGTACAAAGACTAGCAGGTTTTGTATTGGTGGCCAGGGATGAAGAGAGACATCCGCAGATTCGTGTCTGAATGCCTACTTGTCAGCAGGTGAAGGCAGAGCATCAGAGGTCAGCAGGAATGCTTAAGTCACTCCCTATCCCAGAGTGGAAATGGGAGAATATTACAATAGACTTTGTGGTTGGGTTGCCGAGGTCAGTCAGAGGATCGAATTCTATTTGGGTGATAGTGAATCGACTCACTAAGTCAGCGCACTTTTTGCCAGTGAAGACGACTTTCTCCATGACGCAGTATGAGGAGCTCTATATCAGGGAGATAGTTTGTTTGCACGGGATCCCAGTTTCAATCGTGTCCGACAGAGACCCGAGATTTACATCGTCCTTTTGGAATAGCTTACATGCAGCCATGGGGACGAAGTTGCTATTCAGTACCGCTTTTCATCCGCATACAGATGGCCAGTCTGAGCGAGTGATTCAAATTTTGAAGGATCTATTGCGAGCCTGTATGATCGATTTCCAAGGGACTTGGGAAGGAAGATACCTCAAGTGGAGTTTACCTACAACAACAGTTTCCAAGCATCTATAGATTTGGCTCCCTACGATGCATGGTATGGAAGGAAGTGCAGATCACCGGTTCATTGGGATGAAGTCAGGGAAAGAGCGGAACTTGGTCCCGGGATAGTTCAGCAGACTGCAGATGTGGTGGTCAAGATTCGGGACAGAATGAAGACCGCCTAGAGTCGCCAAAAGAGCTATGCCGATAAGAGGAGAAGAGATCTCGAGTTTGCTGTAGGTGATCACGTTTTTATAAAGATAGAGCCCATGAAGGGTGTTATGAGATTTGGGAAAAGAGGCAAGTTGAGTCCGAGGTTTATTGGACCGTTTGAGATCCTTGACAGAGTTGGGACACTAGCTTATCGTGTTGCCCTTCCGCAGAATCTGGCAGTGGTACACAATGTGTTCCACGTGTTAATGCCGAGGAAGTACCTAGCTAACCCGTCGCATGTTTCGAGCTACGAACCGTTGCAATTGGCTCCAGAAATGTCTTATGAGGAGAGACCTGTCAAAATCCTTGACAGACAGGAGCGTTGACTTTGGAACAAGGTGACCAAGCTGGTCAAAGTCCAGTGGCTGAATCAATCAAGGGAGGAGTCCACTTGGGAGATCGAAGCAAATAAGAGAATTCGCTACCCGGAGTTGTTCGGTAAGATCTAATTACGAGGATGAAATTTATATAAGTTGGGGAGGAACTGTAGTGCCCAAATTCAGTACACGTATAACTAATGCATTTATTTAATTATTAAATCATTTATATAATTTTAAAATGAGTCTTAGTGGGGCATGATTTATTTAAATGAATTATTTTAAATTGTTTATGTTTATGTGATGCACGTTAAAATATTTTTCAAGTTTCATGTTTCAGGCGATCATTCGAAGTGAGATCGAGGAATAGATACGGTAACGAGTTTGACAATTTTTAAATGCGGTATTTTTATTTTGAGTTGAGGTTGGGGAATTTTAAATGATTTATTAAGTTTAGCATTTTATAGCCTAATTTAATTATTAGGTGATTTTAAGATTTTTAAAGTTAAAATTAGTGTGTACTTATTTTTAATTGAGGAGTTGGATTAAATTAGTATGAGTTAGCTTTTGTTAGCATTTTTATTAGTTAAATTAGCACCAATTACTCCTAATTAAAAAACACACACACGTTACACACACTCACACACACTCACACATTTTTACACACACCAAAACACACAACACACACTACACATTTTATTTTCAAATTTTTAAAATAGAAAACCTAGGGTTC
Source organism: Primulina eburnea (assembly GCF_022965805.1). Lineage (NCBI taxonomy): Eukaryota > Viridiplantae > Streptophyta > Magnoliopsida > Lamiales > Gesneriaceae > Primulina > Primulina eburnea. Next base: position 17,264,730 of record NC_133108.1, read on the forward strand.
CTCCACTCTTGAGCAGTCGCCCTCACTTTTGAATTTCCAGCAAGATTTCAGTAATTTTTATTGCAAGAAAACGGTGCCACGTTCGTCCTGGATCAACCTCGCATCTTTCCTCGTGTCGGTATCGTCATATCGGTATTTCTAACCATCAAAAAGCATGTATATTCTTTCGTTTCTGCATCGATCTTGTCATAGTAAATATTTTAATGTTTATTGTATGAAAATAATGTGTAAGAGTTTGAGTAAATATGGTTGGATCACTTTTGAAATAGTTTGGATCACAAATCTCGTTTTTACTGTCTTTTCAAAAAATGCGATTTTTAGGCCGTGATTTTAAGAAAACTTTCAATATGAAAATTGTAGAACTTTTTGATACCTTCGATTTGATATAAAATTCGAAATATTTGGATAAAACTTGAGTGAGTTATGACCGTTTTCATTGGACTGCTCAAACTGAGTTTTCTGAAAATTTTGTTAGTGATGTGTTCTTGAAGCTATTTGTTGCAGGCTTCATTGGCATCGCCGGGCTTGTGCTACTGCATTTAGATATGTTATGGTATGTATTTAGGTGTTATTTGGTGGTTCGTTTGGGTTGGGATTGGCTTGGGATGTAATATAAGTCGTAGGAAGCGAAAAAATGCCGAATTACGGGTTATTGTTGTATTGAAGTTACTTGTCGATGCTTGGGAACGTTTGGGGTGTTGTACGGGTTCGAATCAATGTAATAGCATCCTAGGATGAGTCTCAAGGTGTTGGTTCATGGTCCTTAGGCTTGGATTGAAAGGGTGAATGATTAAGTTAGTGAATTTTCGTGAATTTCCACATACAGAGGGTAGCCGGACCCCTTCCCGGACCCCGGCACGGAGTCCTTGTCCTTTTTTCTTCAAAATACGAAATTCCAGTGCCTACCTGGAACCGTACACGGACTCTGTGTCGGGGTCCGTGTATCCCCTATTAAATTTTTTAAAAAAAAAAATATTTTTTTTAATCTTTTTAGGATTTGCTTCGTGGTTCTATATCATGGTTTAGCACCATGGTTAAAATTTATTTATGTAAAAATATGGGATTTTTTTTGGGGTTTTATGTCATGGTTTAGTACGATGATTAAACGAGGTCAAGTCCGGAGCGAACTAGAATGTCATAAGCTACTTATTCACTTTGGTGGTGAGCTCGAGTACCTACGTCTAAGACATGCAATTCAAGTACTTAAATTCATGTTAGTATGTGAAATAGTGGCCACTAGTGAGATCCAATGAATCCCTCAACACCAAGTAAGTACGTTGACGTGCAAAGAAAATATTACAAGTTTTTGAGGTATGCTAAATGTCTTGTGACTAAATTTACGTATGGGATTGGAAAGCGTTAAAGCATGAACATGGACCAATCCACCCCGTTAAATCATGAACGGGTTTAGATCAGGATTGGAAAGCGTTAAAGCATGAACGTGAACCAATCCACCCGTTAGAGATGAGTCGAGTCTGAGATGACGAGTCACGAGTGATTTACAGTGTTATATCATTTCATGTTTTCAGATTTTGATACATGTTATGGATATGTGTTTCATGCTTTTATATATGCTTTTATATGACTGCATGTTTACATTGTTTATACTGGGATTGTGTTCTCACCGGAGTTATCCGGCTATTGTCTTGTTTGTATGTGTGCATGACAACATGTGGGACAGGATCAGGATCAGGAAGAGGATGAGAGATGCAGAATTAGCGTGGAGATGCGGACTTAGAGAGTAGATTGGTTTTCAGTACGTGAGATAGTGACTGAACTTTAGTTGAGATAAATAAATCTTGTACAAGACTTGTTTCTTATTTTGATATGTATATCAGATCGAATACATTATGTTTCCGCACTTGCATTTTAAAAAAAAAAAATTTATGTCCCACATTACTTAATTGTTATATTGATTCTTAATAATGATTAAGAGGACGAATTAGGTTCGGGTCCCCACAGCAGGTTGTCTCAGAGCAATAGGTCTGACTAGAATGAGATAGGAGCTAGTGAGCGGGGTAGAATGAGTTTTGTTTCCTGCTTTTCTTGTGCTAGTATGTTCTACTGCTTTATAATGCATGTTACCTGATCATTTGATTTAAATTGGTAATGTGTATTACTGAGAAGGGATCACAACCGATTCTTGATCAGCAGTAAGATGATCGAATGATGACTGAAACATGTTCATTGTATCTGGTTATTAATCTTTTTTGATAATCAGATATGAAACAGGTTCATTGTATCTGGTTATTAATCCTCACGACATCTCCAATCATATTATCATATTCGTATTCGTATTCGTATCAACGGAAACACGATCGTCAGGCTCCCACTGGGACCATGACCCTCATGATATTTCCAACATATTCAGTAGTCACAATTCCTTCACATCCTTCAACATGTTATCATCACTTAATAAAAACATGCATATAATATCGTTTTTATTTTTGAAACCAAGCATGCAACATATCTTTTAAATGCCCATATTTAAATCATAAAATTCATAAAATAAACATTTTAACATATTAAATCATAAAATATTAAACATATTAACATCTTAAAAATCCATAAACATTTAAAATTGACATATTAAAATATAAAAATTCGTAATCATTGAAAATAACAATATTAGCACATAAAACAGCATTCAGGAAACTTCCATGACGTTTACTAATTTCTAGGTGTAAAAAGACCGTTTTACCCTAGACGTAAAATTTCACGTTTTTGACTTTTTTTCTTAATTTCCTTGACTCTAACATGTTTCAAATAATTATTTAAGCCTGCATGAATTTTCTCATATTTTTATTTAGCATCGGGGACTTTTAAATTAATCTTTAAATGTGACGTATTAATGCATTTTAATCTCAAATTAAACCAAACCTTAATATAAAATTCCCAAATTCAAAAATTATACTTATAATAATCATTTAAGCTTAAATATAATTTTTCATAATTTTATAAGGATTAAAACTAGGCGTTTCAATTAACTCGTTAATTAGCATTCCGTGCGGCGATTAATTTCCGAATAAATCCAAAACTATTTATTTTGGTCCCAAATTTTAAACATAGCATTTTTAAGATTTTTTCTACCCTTCCAAGTCATGAGCCACCCCCGTGGACCCTTAGATTCATTTTTAGCCTTTTAATTTTCGTTTTGACACTTTATCGAACGCACCGAGCCATCTCCCAATTTACACGAGCCACGCCTGAGCCACCTTGAGCTAAAACCTAGCCAACCCATCTAGGGACCCTCTTGACCAAGCCCAGCCCGTAAAACAAGCCCTGGACCGACCAAAAACCTTCCTGAACTTGACCCAAAATCTGTACATGTGTGTGTGGTGTTCTAGTTGCACTAGGACTCCTATCTAGCTTAGGTCACCTCCAGCCGAGCCACGCCTGAGCCCAGCCGACCCTAACCAACCCTGGATCACGGCAAGAACCTACCCAGACCAGCCCAGCCCCTGAAACCTGCACAGCGAGCCCCTGAATTCAGAAACACCAACCTGCGCATCTTGTGCTTCTCCACGGTTGCAGCTTTTCCCTCGAGCCAGCTGCGACCCAGCCGAACCAGCCCCTATCCCAGACCCTACCCATCTTCCTTAGACCCTATAGGACCTACCTAACTCACCCAAGCCCCACCAGCGAGCCCCTGAACTGCGCTGCTGCCCCTTGCACAGATTGCGCGAGGAGTCCCTTTTTCATTGGACTCCTCCAGGGCTGCGTGCGAGGGGTCCTAGCATGCCTTCCTGACCCTGACCCTGACCCATGTCCTGTTAGGCCCAACACCCTGACCTGGTCGAGCCCCAAGACCCCATGCATAGTGATCGAACCCCTTGGCTTTGCACAACCCAACAAACTCACGTTCCTTACACTTTTCTTTGGCCTACGGTTCCAGCTTATTTCTCTTGACGTTTGCAACATATTGGGGTGATTAAGGACTCTCTAAAACATGTAAAAACATCACTTAACCCTTTCCTAATCATGGCAGCCCCTTCTACACATATAAAACATGATTTTGGAAATAAAAAAACACTAGTTTGGAACACATAGGCATGTAGGTACGAAAATTCAACTTGTGTGCTATGTTTTTCTTTAAAAATTATGCATAAACAATTACTATGGTGTGATGATGAGTAAAAGGAGAATATGACGTGCCTTTGCGTATTAAACGCACGAAAACGTAGCGACGATGCGAAGAACGACGAGGAACGACGGCTTGAAAACCTTGTAACTTTTGATGCTTACCCTTGAATTTACAAAAGTTCCTCTTCAAAATATATTGTGTGTGCCGTGATTTTGGTGGTGGGGAGAAAAGAATTTTATCTTGTTGGGGAAGTGGGGCGTATATTGTGAATTGGGGTGGGGTTAATTGTACTTTAAATATTAATTAAAAAGACTAATGGTAGTTTAGGCCCACTAACAAGGTTAATTAGGCCCAATAAGCCCATTAGTACTTAATGAAAATATTTAAAGTAATTTTGATGATTAAACTTTGTGAATTTATTAGCCGGGTTGCTAAAAAGCTCGCATTTTAGTTGAAAAACCAACACCGATAAAATTTACGTCCCGGCGTATAAAATCACCTCAAAACCCCATATTTTTAAAAATAAGAAAAAGTAAATAATTAAAAATAATTATTTAATAAAAGCATTTTTCTATTTTTCAGCCCTATGTCTCCGTTCCTCGATCGCAACTTGAATAACCTTTTAAAAATATATTTTAATGCAATCATGTAGAAAAATATATTTAAACACGTCAATATGCACAACATAATTAATTAATGCAATCAAAAAATTTAATTAAACTATAAAATAACTTAATAATTGCATGCATGTGGTTCGCGTTGATCTTTAAATTTTCGGGGTTTTACAATCTCCCCCCTTAAATTGAATTTTGTCATCGAAATTCTCGTATCCTTAATAACCCAAAGTTTATACTTAATTCTAGTATCCCAAAAATCCACGCTTCCGCTGCTACTCTAATAAAACTTAAGTTCTAAAATGTCCTTACGTCTGCTTGATCCCAAATAAATTTTCTTGTAAATCCTTATTTGCAAATTAGCACTTAAAATGTCCCATGATAACTTAGTGCTATACTATTATAACCTCGAATTTCAACTTTCTTAAAATTCCCAAAGTTAAAAGATGGATGGTCATACTTATCGTATATTATTTTCCTTATTTTATACCTAAAATGTTCATCAATTTATCATATTTCCATCTTAAAATCCCAAACGCAATCTCTAACGCTTAGATTTTCAAGCCTAACATCGATTCATCCCTAAAAACCCTTGATTAAAATTTCTTATACTACTAAAACCAAGATATCCCAAGGTTCCAAATATTTTTAAAAGTCTAAATCCTCAAAATTCTTATCATTTAAATCATTTAGTTATCGCTTATTGATAAACTAGTCCCCAAATTCCTTAATAATTGCAAAATTAATTCTTAATTTCTCCAAAAATTATCTTAATTGGTCCTTAATTTCAAAAATCCTAAGATTAACCCATAAGTTCTCGGTATTCTTAATTTCCTTCTACTGGTTTCCCATAACATAATTTCGATAATTTTAAACTTATTTACCCAAAAATCAATTCTCATGATCAATCATATCTTTCATCAAAACTTAAAATCCCTAGTTATACATTTTCTTATTCTCAAAGTCGTTGCAATTCTCGAATAATTATTCCTTATGTCTAATTCCAAAAAATTAATTCAACTAATAACCATGAATCATAAATATTTTCTTAAAAAAAACTACGTATCCCAAATCATTCGTAATATTTACGATTAATTTATAGCCCAAAAATAGAACGTCAATGCTAAAACCCAAAAAAATCAACACAGTACAATTCCACCACAAACCCAACATGCGTTAAAATAAAATAATTTCTTATTTCATATCATAACACGTATAAAATACTAAAGCATAAAAATCATATATTATCATAAAGCTATTAAACATGTGGCGTAAACGTAATATTCATGTACTTATGCTGGTAGCATCATAAAATCATATAAAGCATGTAAACATACAAGTTTGAGGCTTGAAGACTGATCTTCCCGGCGTTGATGGTGGCACAACCCTTTACAGGAACCATTGCTCTGATACCAACTGAAACGTCTACTATTCGTTTTCTTAAAACGTGACCTCAATTAGCATCGGTCGAACCATAAAATATTTTTGTCATCATTTTAAAGGTAAACATCCAACTGCCATTTACAAATCCAAAGATAAATATTTTAAAGCATAAAATAGTCAAACATTTTACCAACCTAAAACATTATTTGAAAAGTATAGCCCATACTAAACCTCTCAAAAATCTCTCGTAACATAAATAAAAGACGTAAAAATATTTTTAACATAACTTGAAATCATAAACCATAACTAGTGCGGAAAACTAGTGTTGGTCCTCGGGTTATGTGCACCTTCAGTCCAGTCAAATCAACCATCAAGACCTCCATAAACATAATCATCATAATCACCTGCATCAATCACACCTAGTGAGTCTAAAGACTCAACACGTCATATCCTTGATAACGAGTAATACGTAATACAGTTAACATATAACAGTAAAAAATACTTGTACTTAAAATATCATTTTCATGAAGATGCATAAACATAAACATTTTCGTAAACATTTTCGTGATGCATAAAAAATTTTCATAAAAATATAAACATATTCATATTCATATTCGTATGCATATCCATATTCATATCCATATTCGTATTCGTATTCATATTCATGTTCGTGTTTTTTGAATTCAGATCGTGATTGTGGCTCGTATTCTTAAACGTATTGGGCGATAGATCCATCTAAAGAAAACCACAGTACTGGGCGTCGGGGACACCAGAAACACTCTCACCGGTCAACTGGGCCTTGGCCTACGTATTAACATATTCGTGTCATTGGAAATACGTATTAACATATTCGTCAGGGCTCCCTCTCGGGCTTTTTCCCATAAATGGGCTCCCTCTGGGGCCTTCTCCCCTCACGACATCTCCAATCATATCATCATATTCGTATTCGTATTCGTATCAACGGAAACACGATCGTCGGGCTCCCACTGGGACCATAACCCTCACGATATTTCCAACATATTCAGTAGTCACAATTCCTTCACATCCTTCAACATGTTATCATCACTTAATAAAAACATGCATATAATATCATTTTTATTTTTGAAACCAAGCATGCAACATATCTTTTAAATGCCCATATTTAAATCATAAAATTCATAAAATAAACATTTTAACATATTAAATCATAAAATATTAAACATATTAACATCTTAAAAATCCATAAACATTTAAAATTGACATATTAAAATATAAAAATTCGTAATCATTGAAAATAACCATTTTAGCACATAAAACAGCATTCAGGAAACTGTCATGACGTTTACTAATTTCTAGGTGTAAAAAGACCGTTTTAACCATAGACGTAAAATTTCACGTTTTTTGACTTTTTTCTTAATTTACTTGACTCTAACATGTTCCAAATAATTATTTAAGCCTGCATGAATTTTCTCATATTTTTATTTAGCATCGGGGACTTTTAAATTAATCTTTAAATGTGATGTATTAATGCATTTTAATCTCGAATTAAATAAAACCTTAATATAAAATTCCCAAATTCAAAAAATAGACTTATAATAATTATTTAAGCTTAAATATAATTTTTCATAATTTTATAAGGCTTAAAACTAGGCGTTTCAATTAACTCGTTAATTAGCATTCCGTGCGGCGATTAAATTCCGAATAAATCCAAAACTCGTTATTTTGATCCCAAATTTTAAACATAGCATTTTAAGATTTATTCTACCCTTCCAAGTCATGAGCCACCCCCGTGGACCCTTAGATTCATTTTTAGCCTTTTAATTTTCGTTTTGACACTTTATCGAACGCACCGAGCTATCTCCTAATTTACCCGAGCCACGCCAGAGCCACCTTGAGCCAAAACCTAGCCAACCCATCTAGGGACCCTCTTGAACAAGCCCAGCCCGTAAAACAAGCCCTTGCTCGACCAAAAACCTTCCTGAACTTGACCCAAAATCTGTACATGTGAGTGTGTGGTGTTCTAGTTGCACTAGGAATCCTATCTAGCTTAGGTCACCTCCAGCCGAGCAACGCCTGAGCCCAGCCGACCCTAACCAACAATGGACCACGGCAAGACCCTACCCATACCAGCCCAGCCCCTGAAACCTGCACAGCGAGCCCCTGAATTCAGAAACACCAACCTGCGCATCTTGTGCTTCTCCACGGTTGCAGCTTTTCCCTCGAGCCAGCTGCGACCCAGCCGCACCAGCCCCTATCAAAGACCTTACCCACCTTCCTTAGACCCTATAGGACCTACCTAACTCACCCAAGCCCCAGCAGCGAGCCCCTGAACCGCGCTGCTGCCCCTTGCACAGATCGCGCGAGGAGTCCCTTTTTCATGGGACTCCTCCAGGGCTGCGTGCGAGGGGTCCTAGCCATGCTAGGACCCTTCCTGACCCTGACCCTGACCCTGACCCATGTCCTTTAGGACCCAACACCCTGACCTAGTCGAGCCCCAAGACCCCATGCATAGTGATCGAACCCCTTGGCTATGCACAACCCAACAAACTCACGTTCCTTACCCCTTTTCTTTGGCCTACGGTTCCAGTTTATTTCTCTTCACGTTTGCAGCGTATTGGGGTGATTAAGGACTCTCTAAAACATGTAAAAACATCCCTTAACCCTTTCCTAATCATGGCAGCCCCTTCTACACATATAAAACATGATTTTGGAAATAAAATACACAAGTTTGGAACACATAGGCATGTAGTTAGGAAAATTCAACTTGTGTGCTATGTTTTTCGTTAAAAATTATGCATAAACAATTACTATGGTGTGATGATGAGTAAAAGGAGAATATGGCGTGCCTTTGCGTATTAAACGCACGAAAACGGAGCGACGATGCGAAGAACGACGAGGAACGACGGCTTGAAAACCTTGAAACTTTTGATGCTTACCCTTGAATTTACAAAAGTTCCTCTTCAAAATATATTGTGTGTGCCGTGAGTTTGGTGGTGGGGAGAAAAGAATTTTATCTTGTTGGGGAAGTGGGGCGTATATTGTGAATTGGGGTGGGGTTAATTGCACTTTAAATACTAATTAAAAAGACTAATGGTAGCTTAGGCCCACTAACAAGGTTAATTAGGCCCAATAAGCCCATTAGTACTTAATTAAAATATTTAAAATAATTTTGATTAATAAACTTTGTGAATTTATTAGCCGGGTTGCTAAAAAGCTCGCATTTTAGTTGAAAAACCAACACCGATAAAATTTACGTCCCGGCGTATAAAATCACCTCAAAACCCCATATTTTTAAAAATAAGAAAAAGTAAATAATTAAAAATAATTATTTAATAAAAGCATTTTTCTATTTTTCAGCCCTCGGTCTCCGTTCCTCGATCGCAACTTGAATAACCTTTTAAAAATATATTTTAATGCAATCATGTAGAAAAATATATTTAAACACGTCAATATGCACAACATAATTAATTAATGCAATCAAAAAATTTAATTAAAATATAAAAGAACTTAATAATTGCATGCATGTGGTTCGCGTGGACCTTTAAATTTTTGTGGGCGTTAAAAGATATGCCTCCTCGAAGAATACAAGAACAGGGTAGCACATCGAATCCTCCTATGGATGTGACAGCAACATCGATGGAAACGCTACTGAAGAGGTTTCAGTCATTCAAACCGCAACCCTGAAAGGAACAGAGAGTTCAGTTGACTGTGAGTATTAGTTAGATGATATAGGGATGTTGTTTGATTCCCTGGATTACAGTGATGAGCGTCGAGTCAGACTGATAGGGCACCAGTTGCATGACTTTACAAAGAACTGGTGGATCACGACAAGGAGGGCCTTGGAGCATCGAGGTACGACTATTACCTTGAATGTATTTAAAACTGAATTTTATCAACGATTCTTTCCAGTGTCGTACAGAAAGGACAAGGGTGCAGAGTTTGCCAATTTGAGACATGGCCAGTTGAACATTGAAGAGTATGTGACTACCTTTTTGAGGTTTGCTCCACATGCTGCCGAGAATGATGAGGCCATTGCCGATCAGTTTATCAATGTACTGAACCCCGAGATCTTTACATTGGTAAACACCGGGCGACCGAATAACTTTTCTGATGCTCTGAACCGAGCCAAAGGAGCCGAAGCCGGTCTGATGAGACAGAAAGGAGATACGTTTGTGCCTCCAGCACCGAGACTACAACAACCACCTCCTCGATTTGAGAGTGGCAGTAGCAGTGGTGGAAAGAAAGATTTTCTGAAGGCCAGAGGGAAGCAGTTTAAGAAGTCTGGCAGCATTTATTCTAGCTCTAGTGGTTCCAAACAGAGTTATACCGGACTTTACTACAGAACTTGCGGAGGGAGATATCCCACAGAGCAATGCCAAGGAGTGCTTGGTAGTTGCCACATTTGCAGACAGCAGGGACATTTTTCCAGAGTATGTCCACTGAGAGGTTCCCAAAGATTCCAGGGAGCCGAATCATCAGGATCAACAGCACAGGCTGATAGACGATCAGCTGCTGTTCATTCATTTCAGCCAGCACCATCTCAGTCACAGCAGAGGCAAGGAGGAAGCCAGATAGTTAGCCAGCCTCCTAGACAACAGGCCAGAGTATTTGCTTTGACAGAGGAGCAGGCTCAGGAAGCACCATATGACGTTGTTGCTGGTAACTGTTCTTTATGTGGTTACCCTGCATATGTATTGTTAAATTCAGATCGTGATTGTGACTCGTATTCTTAAACGTATTGGGCGATGGATCAATCTACATGTAACCACAATACTGGGCGGCAGGGACACCAGCGACACTCTCACCGGTCAACTGAGCCTTGGCCTTACGTATTAATATATCAATGTACTAATATTCATATCCATATCCAAGGAAACACGATCGTTTGGCTCCCACTTGGACCATAACACTCACGATATTTCCAACATATAATCATATTTAGTCACAATCCTTTCACGTCCTTCAACATGTCATCATCACTTAATAAAAATCATGCATATACATATTGTTTTTATTTTCGAAACCAATCATGCAACAAATATTTTAAATGTCAAGATTAAATCATAAAAATTCTTGAACATTTAAAAATCATTATTTAACGTATTAAATCATAACATTTAAAATAATATTTTGACATATTAAATCATAAACATTTTAAACAACATTTTAACGTATAAAAATTCCATAAACATTTTGAAAAAAAAATTTAACCTATAAAGATCCAATTACATTTTAAAACAAGCGTTTTAAAATATTAAATCCTAAAAATCCATAAACATAAATATTTTAACGTATTAAATTCATAAACAATTAAAAATACATATTTGAACATATAAAAATTCATAAACATCCATAACTATTGAAATTAATCATATTGGCATATAAAACAACATTCAGGCCACTGCCATAACGTTTACTAATTTTCGGGTACCGTTTTACCCTTAGACGTAAAATTTCACGTTTTTGACATTTTCTTAATTTCATTGACTCTAACATATCCCGAATAATTATTTAAGCTTACAATTATTTTCTCGTATTGTTTTTTGCATAAATCGAGGACTTTTTATTTAATCTTTAAATAAGACGTATTACTGCATTTTAATCCCGAATTTAACCAAACCTTTATATAAAATTCCCAAATTAAAAACTTAGACTTTTAATAATTATTTAAGCTTAAACCAAATTTCCATAAATTTATTAAGATTAAATCTAGACGTTTCAATTAATTCGTTAATTAGCGTTTCATGCGGCGATTAAATCCCGGAAAAATCCAAAACTCGTTATTTTGATCCAAAATTTTAAACATAGAATTTTTAATATTTATTCTACCCTTCCAAGTCAATAGCCACACCCATGAACCTATGGATTCAATTTTAGTTATTAAAATCTCGTTTTTGACACATTAACAAACCACCCGAGCCATCTCCCGATTTATTCGAGCCATGATTGAGCCACCTCGAGCCAACCCACCTAGACCTAGGGACCCTACAGACCAAATCCAGCCCGAAAAACCAGCCCTGGCCTGCTCAAAAACATTCTGGAATCTCACCCAAAATCTGTATGTGTGTGTGTGAGAGAGAGAGAGAGACTCCTAAGCACATAAGGACTCCTAGCCAACCTAGGACACCTCCAGCCGAGCAACCATCAAGCCTGTAGTGCTCGGTTACACGTACAAATGATAATAATGCGTTTATGTCGTTTATTATGTAGTTATTTAGCTCATTAGATTTAATGTGATGATTGAGGTATCAATATTGAGATTGAACATGATTTTTATATTGTCCATGGCGTATTTATAATGAATATGTGTTAAAATAGTGATAGTAAGATGTGTAGAAAGTTGGTATAGGACTGCAGGAAATGAGATGAAATTGTGGTAGTTGTTACGGGTTTTAGCATAATGATTTGAATATTGAGCCAAGTTGAGTGAAGCCGTAACCATTAGAAAGCTAAGATATAATACTACAACTTTCATGTTTTGGGTTTTGTCCAAATCATTGTGGAAGACCAGTCAAAAATGCCCCGAAGTATGTCGTGTATACCGTCATTCCTTCATTGACACATGTTAGGAGAATAAGCATAACTTTTTACTCAGACCTCCAAATGACCTGAAACCAGTTGGAGATCCAAGCCAATACATAGATCTACAACTTTCATGTTTTTTCAGATTATGAAGGGAAGAGCCGTTTCTGGAACGATTTGTGATGAAACAGTGTGCAGAGCCAAAACTGGCGCTCGGGCCGAGGTGAATGTCATCTCGGGCGGACTTGCACAAAAAATAAACATGTTAGGGCCGAGAGTTACCCGCCCGGTGGACCTGCACAAAAAATAAACATGTTAGGGCCGAGAGTTACCCGCCCGGGCGGTAAAAGACGCCCGCCCAGGCGCTGCCTGCTGTATAAAAAGATAAGTATCGACTTTTCGAAGCACTTTCCACCATTCTCACCTTCTCTAACAGCATAAACTCGAAAGAAAAACTAGAAAACTTCCTCCAAATGATTTCTTCTTCATTCCTTTCATCATTTTGAAGTTAGAATTAAGTTCTCCATCACAAGAACTTCCTAAGAGTGTAAGTTTTCTTCTACTTTAGTTGTTCTACATGTATAGGGGTAACTTTCACCTTGTCTAGAAATAGTAACTGAACTATTGGTTTATTGACAGCAAGGACTGATAAACATAATCTCAAACAAGTATTCGTACGCTTGGACTGTAAGTTGGCATGTTCTTGAAGTAATACATGAGTAACATTATGAATTTCAAATGCTACTCATTTCCTATTGCTATATGTACATTGTTAGTATGTTTATTGATGAAAACATAGCACCATATTCCATTGTTATGTATTAAATATGAAAGAAACTCATGAATATTGAAGATGGCACTACAAGAAAAGTGGGTTTCCACGGCGTGCAATATGCGCCGCGGAAAGGTGCACGCTGCGACGCACGCTGTAAAGTTGAAAGCCGTCTTAAGTTTGACACTATTGACGGCGTGCGATTTACGCTGCGGTTTAGTCTAATAACGGCGTGCAGAGTATGCTGTTGATAGTTAAACTATTGACAGCGTGCATATGTACGCCGTTAATACACTATCTGCAGCGTGCAATGTACGCCGTTAATGTTAAAAAAACATCTAAATATTAGCGACGGTTTGTCACAAATCCGTCGTTAAATATTAGCGACGGTGTTTAAATATAGCGATGGTTTGCAATTGTAACGACGGTATTTAAATTTGGCTACGGTTTTATAAACCGTCATTAAAATATGCGTAAAAATAAAAAAAAATTACTTTTATAATTTTAAAAAAAAAATACAATACACCTATGATAAATAAACTCATGATCTTAATTAAAACACTTAAAAAATTAACTAAAAATTGAAACAAAAAAAAATGTACCTAAATCGAAATTAAAATCGTATAAGAAAGAAAAATTTTAAGTGTTGTAAAATAGTGTGTAGGAAAGTGTAACGGAAATCGGATATTTATAGACAATTTGCGACTATTACTGACGGTTTCAAAAGAAACCGTCGCTAGTGGCGACGGTTTAAATATAGTTGTCGCTGATTTACGACAATTAGCGACGTTTTACTACAAACTGTCGCTAAAGGCGACAGTGTTTTATTATACCGTCGCGGATTTAACTGGCGACGGTTTAAGTAGCGACGGTTGTTATAAACCGTCGCAATAAATTAGCAACGTTGTCTCTAAAACCGTCGCTAATTTAAAATTTCGCAACATTTTCACAGCGTGCTATCAATGCAAGCCGTGAATGCATAGGGTATTAACAGCGCACATTATGGTACACTGCGGATAGTATATAATATTACTTTCCGCAGCATTCTTTTAATGCACGCCGTTAATGTATATGTTATTAACGGCGCGCATTAAAAGCACACTGCGGAAAGTATATAATATTTACAGCACACATAAATGCATGCTGCAGATATTACTTTCCGCAGCGTGCTTTTGATGCACGCCGTTATTTCTGTCAAGTGCAACAATATTAACAGCGCACATATTGATGCACGCCGTTAAAAGCACTATTCGCAGCGTGCTTTTAATGCACGCCATTGATAACGTGCTGCGGAAAATCATTTTTCTTGTAGTGTGGGTGCTATGTCATGAACATGAACATGGATATGAAAGGAAAATGAGTGATTTTACATGATATAGAGCTTTTTGACATCATGGGTGGTTTTAAGTCCACAAAACCTATTGGACAATCTATGTTCATGGGGCGTGGGGTTGCCAAAGGTGCTCCCTGACGTCCAACACAGTAGTAGCTATATAAAAAAGCAAGCACAGCAGTACAGATCAACTAATGAGGCTCAAGTACAAAAATGAACATGAATATATGCTATGATATGACATGGTTTAAAGATTCATTGTTGTCACGGCTTGATATGTATGTTCCTTTGACGCATATTGATACGTACAAGTGCCAACTTATTGCGTTTTATAAACTCACGTAGCTCATGTATTACAGGATCAGGTAGTGAAGATGCATAGGATGACAGTTCACCAATGGATGGCTTGTGACGTGCCTCCCCTCGACAAGAACCTGGACGTCTTATCGTATAGCTTCCGCATATGTATTATAGTGACTTCAATATTAGGGTTTGAAACAGGTTTTTCAATGTTTATGTCTATGTGTATAATGATACAAAGTATGTTTGTTTACAAGACTATGTTTATATGTACGTATTGTTATTGTTGATTGAGTTGTTGATATAGATAAATATTGAGACATCATGCCAAAATTTTTATAAACTTTTAAATTGATGCCCCTTGTTTTGAATTACTTCATAATATAGATATATCATTCAAATCCTATTTTGATTTTGGTAATTATGCTAAGTATAGAGGAAGGGGGTGACATTTTATATGGTATCAGAGCCCGTTCTTCGACAGGAAGACACTGCACTTCATCCATACATGGAGAACTCGGCAAGTAAGTATCTTTGAATCCCATAGTTTATGATAAGTTATGTGTTTCTACGTGACCTATATTTAGGTTAAGCTAAAAGACCATGCCACCTAAACGCAAGGTACATGAAGGAGAGTCATCTAAGAGCAAGGCCCTAGCAGTCGAAGGTGAGAACAGTGCGCCACGACCTGTAGATGACTTCGCTCAATTACTCCAACAACAAGAAAAAGTCCATGGTGAACAAATACAGCAGCTACTAGAGATGCAACAGACTACTCATGAACAGGCACAAGCACAAGCCATAGTACAAAGACATGTGCCTGTTCAGATAGATGTATATGATCACTTTCGATGTCTGAATCCTCTTGAATTCATGGGAAGCACCGATCTGGCATTAGCAGAAGAATGAATTAAACCATTGGAGTCCATCTTCTCCTACCTTCATATGGAGGATGCTGACAAAGTAACTTGTGCCATATTTTTGTTAACAAAACATGCAAGGATATGGTCGGAGGGTGCAAGGGTGGTATTACCTGCGATACCATTGACGTGGGATACATATAAATCTATGTTTTACAACAAATATTTTAGTAAAGATGTACGAGCTAAGAAAGCCAGTTATTTCCTTAATCTGAAGCAAGAAACCATGTCAATGGCGGAATACATACAAAAATTCTAGGCTGGAGTCCAATATGTACCATATATTGCTCAAGATGACACCAGTAAGGGCGAACACTTCATGCTGGTACTTCGCTATGAAATTAAAAGAGATGTACGAATGTCGAAAGTTGTTACATACGGGGAGATAGTAGAAAGAGCAGTTATGGCAGAACAAGATGAACAAGACATTGACAGAGACAGACAACAACGAAGACATCAGTACTTTTAGAAGAGCCAAGGAACAGGACAAGGCAAAAAGACCGATAGCAGAGGTACTTGACCAGAGGAATCCTATGGCAAGGGTCCACCTCCACGTAAGGAACAGGACAGACCACCTTGTCCTAAATGTGGCAAACTTCACGGCGGTGAATGTATGCAAGGTTCCAATGTTTGTTATCATTGAAAAATGCCAGGGCATCTCGCCAAAAATTGTCCAGGGAGTTCTGAGAAAGTACAGGGATGCCTTTTCTCGATGACCAAGTGGATGCAGATACATCGATGATTACCGGTATGTTCTTGATTTCTGGTATCACTGCTATTGTTTCACTAGATTCAGGAGCCACACATTCCTTTATTTCGGAATCTTTTGTAAGGAGATTGGGCATTACAGTAAGTATAACCGAGACACAACTGACCATAGCCTTACCTTTCGGGCAAGAATTACAGACAGATCAGATTGTGCGAGGGTGTCCAATATATGTCCAAGGCCATCAGATGTATGATGACTTGATAGTTCTGAGGATGACTGATTTGATGTGATATTGGGAATGGATTGGCTCTCGAAGCATAGAGTTATTATTGACTGTGGCATAAAGATGATCAAATTTGCACCTGTAGGTGCTGCACCACTCACAGTAGCAAGTGCGGGTATATCCTTACCTCTTCGGATAATCTCTTGTATGAAGGCTTGTAAATTATTACAAAAGGGGTGTCAAGGATATTTAGCATCTATTTTAGTTAGGTTCGTGAACTAAAAGATACAGATGTTGTGTGTGAGTTTCCAGAAGTATTTCTCGATGATGTAACAGGCTTACCCCCAGATAGGGAAATCGAATTTGTGATTGATATTGTGGCAGGAAATCATCCGATCTCAAAAGCTCCTTATCGATTAGCTCCTACAGAAATGAAAGGATTGAAAGAACAGTTACAGGAGTTGCTTGATAAAGGGTTTATTAGACCGAGCTTTTCACCGTGGGGTGCACCTATTTTATTTGTGAAAAAGAAAGATGGTACTCTTCGTTTATGTATTGATTATCGGGAGTTGAACAAAGTGACAATCAAAAATAAGTATCCACTCCCCAGAATTGATGATTTGTTTGATCAATTACAAGGAGCTGCCATCTTTTCGAAGATTGATTTACGATCAGGCTATCATCAACTAAAAGTGAAATCAGATGATATCTCAAAGACTGCCTTCCGAACCAGGTACGGGCATTATGAATTTCTTGTAATTCCATTTGGACTAACGAATGCACCAGCTGCTTTCATGGATTTAATGAATAGAATTTTCAATCCATTTCTAGACAAGTTCATGTTGGGTTTATAGATGATATTCTCATCTACTCACGAACTGTAGAGGAGCATCGAGAACATCTGGAATTAGTTTTGAAAACTTTTAAAGATAAACATTTATATTCCAAATGGAAGAAATGTGAATTTTGGATTGAACAAGTACCATTCTTGGGTCATATCATTTCAAAAGAACGCATATCTGTGGATCTAAGAAAGATTGAAGCTGTTAATAACTGGCTATGACCAACTACTATTACTGAGGTACGTAGTTTTCTTGGGTTAGCTGGTTATTACTATTGGTTTATAGCGGGATTTTCCAAGATAGCATTGCCTTTGACTGCGTTAACACGAAAGAATGTCAAATATATATGGAATGAAGCATGTGATCGCAGTTTCCAAGAGTTAAAAACAAATTTGACATCAGCACCGGTCCTTGCGATACCAGAAGGACCAGGAGATTTTTTGGTATACAGTGATGCTTCAAAACAAGGTTTAGGAGCAGTTTTAATGCAGCACGAGAAGGTCATTGCTTATGCCTCAAGACAATTGAAGGAATATGAAAATAATTATCCCAGACATGATTTAGAACTGGCAGCATTGGTATTTGCATTGAAAATATGGGGCCATTATCTGTATGGCGAACGGTGTGAAATATATACGGACCACAGGAGTTTGAAATATTTATTCACACAAAAAAAATTGAATATGCCTCAACGAAGTTGGTTGGAATTGGTGAAGGATTACGATTGGTTATTAATTATCATCCACGCAAAGCCAATGTTGTTGCAAATGCGTTTAGTCAAAAGTCCAGTTCTATTGCTGCAATGCAAGTACAAGAACAAATTTTATGGGATTTGCAGAACTTGAAGCTTGATGTTATTCCAAAGGGAGCTGCAATTCAGTTATCATCCCTTATGGTTCGACCAACGCTTGCAGACAGAATCAAGGCCGAACAAAAGACATATAATGAATTACAACAATTGAGGCAGCGAGATGAGGATAAAGAACATTCGAACTTTGAATTGAATGGGAAAGGAATATGGAGATATCGAGGTAGATTGTGCGTGCCGAAACAAGGAACAATTAGGACCGACATTCTTATTGATGCACATGCTACTCCCTACTCAATCCATCCAGGAGGCACCAAAATGTACAGAGATTTGAAACCATTATTTTGGGTGGCCGGGTATGAGAAAGGACATTGCTCAATTTATTGCACAATGTCTAACTTGTCAACAGGTCACAACTGAACATCAAAGACCAGCAGGACTCTTGAAACCACTACCCATTCCTGAGTGGAAATGCGAACACATCACGATGGATTTCATTCTTGGTTTGCCAAGAACACAAAGAGGGTTCAATGCTATATGGGTTATTGTGGATTGAATTACGAAATCTGCTCACTTCCTTCCAGTGAAAACCACATATACGATGAATCAATATGCCGAAGAATACATCAAAGAGATATTGAGGCTTCATGGCATCCCAGTGTCCATTGTATCTGATAGAGATCCCAAATTTACATCTGCATTTTGGAAAAGTTTGCATCATGCTATGGGAACTCGATTGTCATTTAGAACAGCGTTCCGCCCTCAAATTGATGGACAATCCGAGCGAGTAAATCAGATATTAGAAGATATGTTGAGGGACTGTTCTATTGACTTTCCAGGTAGCTGGGACAGTAAATTACCATTGGCTGAGTTTACGTATAACAATAGCTATCAGTCAAATATTGGAATGGCACCATATACTGCATTATATGGTAGAATATTTTGATCTCCATTACATTTGGATGAAGTAGGAGAACGAAAGTTATTAGGACCTGAATTGGTAACCAAGATCAGAGAAAGAATGCACACTACTTAGAGTCGATAGAAAAGCTATGCTGATGTGCGACGTCGTCGATTGGAATTTCAGGTTTGGGACCATGTATTTATAAAGATATAACCATTGAAGGGCATTTTGTGTTTTGGTAAGAATGGAAAATTGAGTCCAAGATATATCGGTCCATTTGAAATCTTGGAAAGAATAGGAGACAGAGCCTACCGAGTTTCTTTACCGATGAACTTGTCAAATGTTCATAATGTTTTTCACATTTCCTTACTACGAAAATATTTGGGAAATCCTTCTCATGTTTTTCATTATGAACCGTTAGAGCTTGCATCGAATCTCTCGTATAAAAAACGACAAGTCCAAATCCTTGATAAGAAATCAAACGTGTTACGAGGCAAGGAAATCCCCTTGATGAAACTATTATGGCGCAGTCATGCAATTGAAGAAGCAACTTGGGAGTGAGAAGACGAGATCCAACAGAGATATCCTGAACTATATGGTACGTCAAATTTCGAGGACGAAATTCTTTGAAGGAGGGGAGAATTGTAATGCCCGGTTACTCGTACAAATGATAATAATGCGTTTATGTCGTTTATTATGCTGTGATTTAGCTCATTAGATTTCACGTGATGATTGAGGTATCAATATTGAGATTGAACATGATTTTTATATTGTCCATGGTGTATTGAGAATGAATATGTGTTAAAATTGTAATGCCTGAGATTATGATTCTATTAATCTGAGAAATTGATATGATTATAGACGGATCATTTTGAGACCAGATTGGGCAAAGCTTATGAATTACACAATTTTGAACAGAACTATTGGCGCCCGAGCGGTAGTTTTTGACCGCCCGAGTGTCAATGTTCAACAAGGATATGTTTCGGGCAGAACCTCTCGTGCCCGAGCGGTAAATTGCAACCGTCCGAGCGCCGATCGAGATGCAAGAAAATGTTGGACAGAACATTCCGCGCCCGAGCGGTACATTACAACCGCCCGAGCGCCGCCTGATTTATATGAAAATAGACACGTATCCAAGGCATGCAGCATAGGATATATATATACGTATACACTTCATTCCTCAGCCGAAACAGAAAAGAAGAAAGGGAAAAGAGAAGTTTGTAGAAAATCCTCAGGCCTTTATATTTCGATCTGTCAGTTAGATTTTTGATCCGTCTTCAGTACCGTGTTTCTATTTACGAGAGCTTCAACTGGACGTAATTTTTGTTACGATTTGTTATCATTTGGAATTATGATACTGCCAGAATCGGATATGATTCATATATGATGTTTCTGATATGTTAGACATCGTATAATCGAAATCGGATTGAAGAACAGATACCGTATGGAATTGTTATGAATTTTAGAGTTGATTTGATTAAGATGTGATATCAGATTTGTATCGTTATTGATTATGAGTTATGGGATATCTATTGATTTGTATTGCTGGGTATATTGAGATTGTGTAGTTATGCCGTTGAAATAGAATTTGATTTAGTTCTGATTATATCTAGTATTGATTGAGTGGGGTATTGATATTGTATTCCTCACTATTGTCATTGCCAGATCGAGTATTGACAGGCATTGAATCCGAGACTTCGACAGAGTCAGATTGATAGAAAGAAAGGTATAAATCAATGTTGATTCGGGATTGCACAACTCGAGTTGGACTTGACTTGAGTTTTCCTAAATCACATATTTTATTTTATACATTGATATCTGCAATTATAAAATTGATATGTGTGGTATATTGATTTATAGGCAGAGAATGTATTGAGTCAGAGGCTGATTTTGCTAGTCTTTGGCTGATGTGCCAAGTCTTTGGCTGATTCGCCAAGACACTTGATGTTTGGTTTATATCGATGTCGCTTAGGAGTTGATTCATTTCTATCGCTGAGATTCGATATATGTGACAATATCCAGGAACCGGGATCCCTAGATTAGAGATGAGTCGAGTCTGAGATGACGAGTCACGAGTGATTTACAATGTTATATCATTTCATGTTTTCATATTTTGATACATGTTATGGATATGTGTTTCATGATTTTATATATTCTTTTATATGACTTCATGTTTACATTGTTTATACTGAGATTATGTTCTCACCGGAGTTATCCGGCTGTTGTCTTGTTTGTATGTGTGCATGACAACAGGTGGGACAGGATCAGGATCAGGAAAGCGGATGAGAGATGCAGAATTAGCGTGGAGATGCAGACTTAGAGTAGATTGGTTTTCAGTACTTGAGATAGTGACTGAACTTTAGTTAAGATAAATAAATATTGTATAAGACTTGTTTCTTATTTTGATATGTATATCAGATTGAATACATTACGTTTCCGCACTTGCATTTTAAAAAAAAAAAGATTATGTCCCACATTACTTAATTATTATATTGATTCTTAATAATGATTAAGATGACGAATTAGGTTCGGGTCCCCACAGCAGGTTGTCTCAGAGCAATAGGTCTCACTAGTCTGAGATAGGAGCTAGTGAGCGGGGTAGAATGAGTTTTGTTTCCTGCTTTTCTTGTGCTAGCATGTTCTACTGCTTCATAATGCATGTTACCTGATCATTTGATTTAAATTGGTAATGTGTATTGCTGAGAAGGGATCAGAACCGATTCTTGATCAGCAATAAGATGATCGGAGGAGGACTAAAACAGGTTCATTGTATCTGGTTATTAATCCTTTTTGATAATCAGATATGCCTCCTCGAAGAATACAAGAACAGGGTAGCACATCGAGTCCTCCTATGGATGTGACAGCAACACCGATGGAAACGCTATTGAAGAGGTTTCAGTCATTCAAACCGCCAACCCTGAAAGGAACAGAGAGTTCGATTGACTGTGAGTGTTGGTTAGATGATATAGAGATGCTGTTTGATTCCCTAGATTACAGTGATGAGCGTCGAGTCAGATTGATAGGGCACCAGTTGCATGACGTTGCAAAGAACTGGTGGATCACGACAAGGAGGGCTTTGGAGCATCGAGGTACGACTATTACCTTGAATGTATTTAAAACTGAATTTTATAAACGATTCTTTCCAGTGTCGTACAGAAAGGACAAGGGTGCAGAGTTTGCCAATTTGAGACGGGGTCAGTGGAACATTGAAGAGTGTGTGACCAAGTTCTCTACCTTTTTGAGGTTTGCTCCACATGTTGCCGAGAATGATGAGTTCATTTCCGATCAGTTTATCAATGGAGTGAACCCCGAGATCTTTACATTGGTAAACACTGGGCGACCGAATAACTTTTCTGATGCTCTGAACCGACCCAAAGGAGCCGAAGCAGGTCTGATGAGACAGAAAGGAGCTACGTTTGCGCCTCCAGCATCGAGACCACAACAACCACCTCCCCGATTTGAGAGTGGCAGAAGCATTGGTGGAAAGAAATATTTTCTGAAGGCCAGAGGGAAGCAGTTTAAGAAGTCTGGCAGCAGTTCTTCTAGCTCCAGTGGTTCTAAACAGAGTTATACCGGACCTTACTGCAGAACTTGCGGAGGGATATATCCCACAGAGAAATTCCAAGGAGTGCTTGGAAGTTGCCACATCTGCAGAGAGCAGGGACATTTTTCCAGAGTATGTCCACTAGGAGGTTCCTAAAGATTCCAGGGAGCCGAATCATCAGGATCAGCAGCATAGACTGATAGACGATCAGCTGCTATTCATTCATTTCAGCCAGCACCATCTCAGTCACAGCAGAGGCCAGGAGGAAGCCAGACAGTTAGCCAGCCTCCTAGATAGCACCATATGACGTTGTTGCAGGTAACTGTTCTTTATGTGGTTACCCTGCATATGTATTGATTGATACCCTTGCTTCACATACTTTTATTTCTGAATGATTTGCATTGATTCATGCATTGCCTGTTGAGTCATTATCTACTGTAGTGTTTGTCTCTTCTCCTTTGGGGACATGTTTGATATCAGTGAAGTCTGTTAACCAGCGTAGGCTACAGTATGACGGGCATGAGATTGAGTTAGATTGTATCGTACTTGGGTTGTCTGATTTTGACTGTATTATTGGTATCGATATGCTGACCAAGTACAGGGCTACCGTTGATTGTTTCCATAAGATTGTGAGATTCAGACATGAGATGGCTGATGAGTGGAAATTCTACTGTAAGGGTTCTCGAGCCAGAATTCCTTTGATATCTGTGTTATCTATGACTCAATTGATTCCTTGTTTATTCAGTTGATGTACTGAAATCCAGCCCATCATTGGCTGATTTGCCAGTGGTATGTGAGTTCGCTGATGTCTTCCAAGATGAGATTCCTGGTTTGCCTCCGATTCGGGAGATAGACTCCAGTATTGAATTGATGTCAGGTACAGTTCCGATTTCTAAAACTCCGTACAGAATGGCACCAATTGAGTTGAAAGAATTGAAAGATCAGTTGAATGATTTACTAGCCAAGGGTTACATCAGGCCGAGTGTTTCGCCTTGGGGGTGCTCCAGTACTGTTTGTGAGAAAGAAAGACGGTTCGACGAGACTCTGTATCGACTACCGGAAACTGAACAAGGCAACGGTAAAGAACAAATATCATTTGCCCCGTATCGATGATTTATTTGATCAGTTGCAGGGTTCTTCAGTATATTCCAAGATCGATCTGAGATATGGATATCATCTGCAGAGAGTCATAGATTCTGATATCCCGAAGACCGCGTTCAGAACCAGGTATGGACATTATGAGTTCATTGTCACGCCGTTTGGTTTGACGAATGCTCCAGCTGTATTTATGGGTCTGATGAACCGTGTATTCCAAAGATATCTTGATGATTTCGTGATTATATTTATTGATGATATCTTGATTTATTCGAAGAATATGATTGATCATGCTAAGCATCTAAGAACTGTATTGAAAATTTTGAGGGCTGAGAAACTGTATGCGAAACTGTCGAAATGTGAATTTTGGTTGAGACAGGTGGTATTTCTGGGTCACATTATATCCGGAGACGGTATTTCTGTTGATCCCAGTAAGGTTGAAGCCGTGATCAGTTGGCCTAGACCGACATATGTGCCAGAGATACGCAGTTTTATGGGTTTGGCAGGATATTATCGCCGATTTATTAAAGATTTCTCGAGCATTGCAAAACCGATCACTCAGTTGACTCAGAAGAATGCTCCATTGTGTGGTCAGAAGACTGTGAGTCCAGTTTTCTGGAGTTGAAGAAGACACTGACCAGTGCTCCGATCTTGACTATTCCATCAGGTACTGGTGACTTTTTTGTTTATTGTGACGCTTCTCACAGGGGATTGGTGTTGCGACTTTGATTGTTGCACTCCCAAGAGCAGGTTGTCCACAAGTAGTATAATTCGATGAGTTCGAATATCGTATCCACGAGGAAGCTAAGGTAATTACAAGTCCACTACAATATATTTTTATTTATTTTTTCTTTTAGTTGTTTGAATCTTTAATTGGTAATTTTTAATTGTTCAAATTTTAATTTAAGTAGTTGAGATTAAAGAATCCACTCTTGGTATTTTAATAAACATTAACGAACATTATTAGAGCATAGTAAAACTGTCACTCCTTTGGTAACTTTATTTGTTGCTTAATTTGATCCCAATTGTGAATGGATTTTTATCTCATGCTTGTCACCAATATTTTAGATATTATCATCAGCTTTCTACAGGTCCAAGAATCATCTTAATCCCATTTACAACGCCAAGGTTATTCTTCTTTTATCGAACCTGTAAAAATAGTAAAAACTTATAATTACACAACAACTTATTTTTTATACAATTTATTATAAAACATATAATATTTAAACATTTAATAAAACAAAAACTATATATATATATTATAAAACATTTAATTAATGTACAATTTTTATGTTTATCACACCTCCCAACCAGCTTATTTGTAATGCCCAAGATTTTATGTCGTGTTAAATTACGATAATAGATTTTTAATCGATACGATTATGAAAGGGCTAACTGAGACACAAAATGAGATCGCGTGTGAGAATTGATGTGCGAGGACAGTAGCATCGGCGCACATGCGCGACCGGATGCGTGCACATGCGCCAAAAAGGCAGAAGACCCCGCGCATATGCGCGGAAGATGTCGCGCATATGCGCGAGACTTTGCAGTTGAGTACCAGTAGGCCTCGCGCATATGCGCCAGTAATGTCGCGCATATGCGCGAGCTGCCAAGATTGAGACCAGTAGGTCTCGCGCATATGCGCCAGAAATGTCGCGCATATGCGCGAGACATGCAGAATGAAGAAGTGACATTTGGCTTGTTCATGTACGTGGTATATATATATATATCTACAAACAACTTTCATCAGAAGGAAAGAATCGAGGCTCCGAGGAAGGGAAATAGCTTGGGAGTTTAGAATTCGATTTACGATCAATCCGTCCGTTAGATTTTAAATCCGACTTCGACACTGTGTTTCTATCAACGCAGGCTACAACTGGACGTAAGTTTTATTACGTTTTGACATGTTTGGAAATTATGATGTTGTTAGAATTGAATACACGTCATATATGTTGTTCTTGACATGTTAGACAGCGTAGAATCGAAGTCAGATTAAGAAACGGACTGAATATGGAATTGTTATGAATTTCAGAATGAAATTGACTAGAATTGATATCAGATTTGTACGGTGGTTGATTGTAAATTATTGGAATTGGTATAGACTGATATGGTATTATCAGTATCGCCAAATTGTACTGTGTACTGTCAGAATTTGATAAAACAGAGATGTTGTGATTTGATTAGATTATTGATACAGAATATATTGATATTGTCATTGCCAGATTGAACAGTGACAGACTTTGAATCGAGACTTCGATTGTATCAGATCGACAGCAAGAAAGGTATAAATAAATGTTGATTCAGGATTGCACAACTCGAGTTAGGTTTGACTTGAGCTTCCCTAAATCACATACTTTACTTTATTGCATTGATATTTGCAGATTATCAGATTGATATGTTAATGTATTGACTTAGAACAGAGTCAGAGTCCGAGTCTAGGGCAGATCAGCCTAGCTAGGGCAGAACCGCCGAGTCTTTCTCAGAACCGATAAGACTCTAGACTTACGGTGTATCGAAGTGCCTTAGATGTAGATCGACGTCTATCTCAGACACTCGATACAGAATACCAAAGTCTAAATTAGATTGGGATCCCTAGATTTGAGATAAGATAAGATTAGATCACGAGTCATTGATTCATGTAGTCAGACTAGATACATGTTTCGATGTTTGTTTATTCTTTTATATATGTTTATATGATTGCATTTAATACATTGTTTATACTGGGATATTTATATCTCACCGGAGTTATCCGGCTGTTGTCTTGTTTGTATGTGTGCATGGCAACAGGTGGGACAGGTACAGGGTCACAGAGATGAAGACAGACTGAGATTAGAGTGGTGATACCGGACTTGGACTAGAGCTAGGGTTTAAACACTTGATAGTAGTTGTTGAACCTGAGTATGTATGTTTGTATATTTGATCAGATTTATACATTTATACTGATATGTGTAGGAGTTTAATTCCATTACCTTCCGCATTTAAAAAAAAAAATTAGACCCTGATTATTATAATTGATTTAGTCCCAATGACGATTAAGAACATGATTAGCGTCCGGGTCCCCACATTATTGCTAGTCCCTAGAAATTTAAGCGTTAATAGCAATACAAAACATATTGATTAATTTAAATAGAAATGTAATCAGAACTATCTAAGTGTTTAAATTAAATTTGAAAACTGTCAAAGTTATATCAAGATCATCATAATTATAATTTATGAAATAATTTGAGATGATCAATTCAAAGCTTATTTCAGGTAGTTAAATGTACACGGTCTTCAGAAATTCCTAGTAAGAGTTTCAACTCCATATCCTCACAGGTTAATAAATTTTTCAATTTATGGCAACGATTTCTTTCATGGAGTTGGATTACAGATAAATGCTCAGGAAAATAGTTTACAGAATGCAGACAGACAAACGAGCCAAACTAATCAAAAGATAGAAAATCCATTGATTCAAAATCTAGTTGTTCTTATTATATATTTTTTTCCTGGTTTTATTTTCATAACATCATGGAATCAAACTAAGTTTATGCTTCTTGACCACATATTTATTTAATTTGTACAATAAATTTCTCTCTTTATTTTTTTTTTATGAGAGATATATGGGTCGTGGCATATAACTCAAAAATTACATAGATCTTCAATATCTTTCTTTTTGTATTTTTCTCTTTTTTTTTCCAGGAAATATCATTTATTTTTTCAAAATAAGAACTCAAGATCTAAACAATAGATAGTCTCTCTCATGATCAATAAAGGCTCGAAAGCTGTTTTCTCAGTCCTCTCCACTCACTCACAAAATATGTGTGAGTTTAAAATTTTAGACACTCTTATAAGGTATATCTTGGGCCATATACTTTAATACCTGATTTTATCACAATGGTTAATCACTCAAAAAGATTTCATAAATCATATTTTTATAGTGATTAGAATATAAAAATTGACTTTTTTTCCAAATAAAAATTAAACATCCTTAGATAGATTAATACATTTTCTAATTTAAACCTTTCAAATATGTAATGTATGATATTTTTGCAAAAATTACAAAGATACAAGCAATAAACATGATTTTATTATAAAATATATATATAATTTTTTTCTAAAATTTCTCCCCCCAATCAGAATATGACATTGTCCCTAATGTCAAAATAACTATTAATAAAGAGTACATAATGAAAGAGATATCACCTGGAATTTTATTGAAGATACCAAACTGAAACAAACGCAAACCAATCCACGACTTTTGGATCAATGATCCAATTTTCTTTTCTTACTGCTTGATTGAGACCAATTAATCTTTGTTATCATCGGATCAGCTTATTAACAAAAGCTTCCAAATCATCAATTAATTGGTCGGCAGTCGAAGCACAGATGAGCATCCGTCATGAATTTTCTGAAATGAAATTCTGTTCCACAGCTTTATCAAGAAATGTCAACAAACTGTCATAATAATTATTGATATTCAACAAGCCCACAGGTTTATTATGGATATTAAGTTGTGCCCAAGAAACAGTGTGAAAAATTTCTTCTAATGTACCAAAACCACCTGGTAGTGCGATAAAAGCATCAGAATTTTCAATCATTTGAGTGGTTTTTTCATACATAGAAGAAACTTTTAATTCATCCCCAATCGTAACACCTGTAATATTTCCTTCAGCTAAAGCTGTAGGAATAATACCCAAAACCTGACTACCTCCAAGATGAGCAGATGTTGAAACAGATCCCATTAACCTAATATTACCTCCCCCATATACCAAGTGAATTTTTCTCTCAGCCAATATCTTTCCAAGATCATTCGCTGCTTCTACAAACACTTCATTTTTTCCAGGACTCGACCCACAAAATACACAAATATTTTTCAATGTTTGTGTAGAGGATCCAACCATGTTTTTACTTTAATTTTTTGGTCTACGAAAATAGAGAGAAAGATGAGAAATTTTATAGGGGTAATATGTTATCATGACAAAAATATGGGTCACAGCTGTAAACAGAATAAATAGTTAAAACAATAATGACACACATGCATATAAACAATAGTGTGATTGTGGCTCACAATTTTCCTCTGGTTTTACGTCCAGAAACGGCTTCAACGCATTCTATGAGTCGAGGATATGCTTACCATCCAATTTTCTTTTAGTCGGATTCCCAAGACTATGACGCTCATCTTGGAATTGTTTCCATAAACGGAGAAGTTCAATATGCACATGTCCACTAGAATGCATCTCAAGAGTCAATAAGATATTATCTAAAGACTCCTTACTCAGCTCATTCTTAATTAAACCAATTTTATCTTCTCTGTTATTGGAAACACATCCCAAAGATCTGCATCGTTTGTCACAAGTCCATCTTGCACACTTATGACAAACCCCTAAACTTTTGGCCCTTCTTTTTTTCGCATAAATACTTTTTCCTAATCCAGGCAAATACCGAATGAGCAATGATTGTGGAACTTCTCCTCCTAATCGGACCTTAGCTTCTATTACAAGACGAATATCTTCTGGAATTCCTTTTTGCATTGGCAATCTCAATCTTTCACATCTTCCTGCATAAAATTTTCTTAGAACATTTTCAGAAACAGAGGGAAAATATTTACAAATTTTTGAGAGAATTTCATCCATTTTGAAAAGAAAAGAAATGATTTTTTTTATTTTTGTATCAGCAATTGTGGGAAATTGATTTAACCGACTATGAGAGTCACGGAGTACCGTTATCCGCCATTTAACCGAGAAAATAAAAAGATTAAGAAAACCTGAAATAAAAACAAACAAACTTAAATGCAACACAAAATAAAAAAAATCAAGGATCAGAAAGAGAAATAAACTCTTCTTGAAAGATTTCATTTTCTAAAAATGGTTTAAGCATTTTTCCATTTAAAAAATATCACAATTTTTAGGATTTTCAATATCCACAGCTCCATAAGTATACACATGCTTTACAACATATGGGCATGTCCATCTTGATCGTAATTTTCCTGGAAATATGTGAAGTAAAGAATTATAAAGCAAAACTTTTTTACCAATCTCAAAAGATTTTCTAAGAATTGTTTTATCATGAAATGATTTGATTTTTGCTTTATAAATCCTTGAATTCTCATACGCGTCATTTCTGAGTTCATCAAGTTCATTAAGTTGCAATTTACGCAATCTGTTGGCATCATCCATGCATGAATTTAAAGTTTTGATCGCCCAATAATCTTTATGTTCCAATTCCACAGGCAAATGACAATGTTTTCCATAAACCAACCTATAGGGAGACATATTCAATGATGTTTTAAAAGCTGTTTGATATGCCCAAAGTGCATCATTAAGTCGCAGAGACCAATATTTTCTATTTGAGTTAACAGTTTTTTCCAAAATTTGCTTTATCTCCCTATTAGCTAATTCAACTTGTTTATTTGTTTGAGGATGATAAGGGGTAGTTACTTTATGAGTAATACCATATTTTTTCATTAATGAAGCAAATGGTTTATTAACAAAGTGAGTTCCCCCATCACTTATCATGGCTCGAGGAATTCCAAATCTACTAAAAATATTTTCTTTTAAAAATTTGATGACGATTTTATGATCATTTTTTCGACATGGAATTGCCTCTATCCATTTGGAAACATAATCAACTGCAACTAAAATATACAAGTATCCAAACGACAGTGGAAAAGGTCCCATAAAATCAATTCCCCAACAATCAAAGATTTCGATTTCAATAATAGGATTCAAAGGCATCATGTTTCTTTTTGAAATCGCACCCAATTTTTGACAATTTTCACAGATCTTGAAGATTTCGTGGGTGTCTTTAAACAAAGTGGGCCAATAAAATTCACACTGCAAGATTTTTGCAGTCATTTTCTTTGAAGAAAAATGTCCTCTGCATGCTTCTGAATGAGAAAATTTAATGACAGTACTTACCTTATTGTCGGTATGCAAAGTCGAAAAATTTGATCTGGACAATACTTGAACAGATACAGATCATCCCAATAAAAGTTTTTTACCTCATTCAAAAATTTTCTTTTATCTTGGGAACTCCATTGCGGTGGAATTTTTCCTGTCACAAGAAAATTTACTATGTTAGCAAACCAAGGTGTAGTAGTAACTGAAAATAGATGTTCATCAGGAAAATTATCGTTAATTCGTGTCATTTCACAAGATGATCCTGTTACTAGTCTCGATAAATGATCGGCTACGACATTCTCGGTTCCTTTTTTATCTTTGACCACAATGTCAAATTCTTGGAGCAACAAAATCCATCGTATCAGTCGTGGCTTTGCATCCTGTTTGGTCAAAAAATATCTAATAGCAGAATGATCAGTAAACACAATAGTCGTTGATCCAATCAAATAAGAACGAAATTTATCTAATGCAAATATTACAGCAAGTAGTTCTTTTTCAGTTGTGGAGTAATTCATTTGAGCATTGTTTAAAGTTCTACTTGCATAATATATCACATAAGGCTTACCGTTTCTTCTTTGACCCAATACTACACCAACTGCATAATCACTCGCATCGCACATGATTTCAAATGGTAAATACCAATCACGAGGTTGCATGACAGGAGCTGATTTTAAATGTCGAATGATTTTATCAAAAGCATTTTGACATTCTTGAGTCCACTCAAATGCAGTGTCTTTTGTTAAGAGGTTACAAATGATTTTAGAGATTAAACTAAAGTCCTTTATAAACCTCCTATAAAATCAAGCATGTCCAAAAAATGAGCGAATTTCTTTAATGGTTTTTGGAGGGGGTAAATTGGCAATGAAATCAACTTTTGCTTTATCAACTTCAATTCCGTGAGATGACACGACATGTCCCAAAACAATTCCAGAAGTAATCATGTAATGACATTTTTCCCAATTTAAAATAAGACCTTTTTCATCGCATCTTTTTAAAACTTTTTCCAAATTTTCAAGACAATTATCAAATGTATTCCCAAAGACAATTAAATCATCCACGAAAATTTCCAAACAATTTTCAACCATGTCGCAAAAAATGCTTAGCATACATCTTTGAAATGTTGCTGGGGCATTGCATAATCCGAATGGCATCCTTCTAAATGCAAATGTTCCAAAAGGACATGTTAATGTAGTTTTATCTTGATCTTCGAGTGCAATGGGAATTTGATAATAACCTGAATATCCATCAAGAAAACAGTAGTATGGATGACCTGCTACTCTTTCTAAAATTTGATCCAAAAATGGTAATGGAAAATGATCTTTTCTAGTGGCGTCATTTAATTTTGTATAATCAATACACATCCGCCAACTAGATCGGACTCGACTTGTTAACAATTCATATTTTTCCTTTTTTATCACTCTGATGCCAGATTTTTTTGGAACTACTTGTGTTGGGCTTACCCACTTACTATCAGAAATAGGGTAGATAATCCCAACATCAAGTAGTTTGAGAACTTCATTTTCACAACATCTTTCATGTGTGGATTTAATCTCCTTTGTGGTTTTTGAGATGTTTTAGCATTTTCTTCTAAGTGAATTTTGTGAGTGCAAATTAGTGGATTAATGCCCTTAAGATCTTTTAGTGTCCAACCAATTGTATTTTTATGTCTTTTAAGCATATCAACTAATTTACCTTCTTGATTACTTGATAGTTTGGAAGAAATTACCACCGGATATGTTTCATCTTCTCCAAGACATGCATACTTCAATTCTTCTGGCAAGGGTTTTAACTTTAATATGGGTTGTTCGTCTTTGTTCTCATATTTCGCCTCAAATTCTTTTTCTGATCTTGGTAACGGGTGATACCTAATAAAATCATCAAGATCAATTTCAATATTTTCTTTAACAGTATCGATTGAACAAATATCTAATTGGTCACGAGTACTCCCTTCTTGAATGTTTTCTTTCACAAGAGTTTCAATAAGATTTTCATCTTCACTTTCATCTCCTTTGTCATGTGGTTGCTTACAAAGATTAAACACATTAAACTCCAAGGTCATGTTATCAAATGACAACTTCATTATTCCATTCCTGCAATTTATAAGAGCATTAGAGAATAGGTTCAATAGGTTGTGTATCTAAAACTATGAAATCGACATGATATACAAAGTTATCAACTTGGACCAACACGACTTCTACCATACCTCTTGGCACTTTAACAGATCTATCAGCAAGTAAAAGTGTTACCGAAGTAGGTTTTAACTCGCCTAGATTGAGTTCTTGATAAACTGAATATGGAAGTAAATTCACACTAGCTCCAAGGTCAAACAAAGATTTTTTAATTTTTCGTTCTCCAATAATACAAGAAATAGTAGGACAACCTGGGTCTTTGTATTTCAAAGTATTATTATTTTGAATTATTGCACTTACTTGTTCGGCTAAAATTGCTTTATTTTTCACATTCAATTTTCTTTTCATAGTGCACAAGTCTTTCAAAAATTTGGCTTATGATGGTACCTGTTTTATTGCATCTAATAAAGGAATATTAACTTTTACTTGTTTAAAAATATCATATATATCAGAATTCAAATTTGATTTTTTTTTTTATTTTTCAATGCATGAGGGAATGGTGGTGACACTGTCTGTTGAACCTCCACTTCGCAAGTTATGGTTTCCACTTCCTTACCCTTTGGAATTTATTTATCATCATCTTCACAATGTTCAAGAATGGATTTTTCCACAACCTTACCGCTTCGAAGGGTAATAACAGATTTTACCTGATCCATCGGTTGAGTTCCAGAAGTTCCAGTTTGTGAATGATGATCCTTGGGATTAGGCAGAGGTTGTGAAGGAAATTTACCTTTTTCATGAACATTAAGTGCGGATGCAAATTTAGCAAGAGTATCTTTCAAATCTGTCATGGTTTGAGCAGTTTGAGTATTGATAGACTCTTGCTTTGCAATGAAAGAATTCAATGTATCTTACATATTTATTTTAGGTGGAGGAACATAAGGTGCATAATTTTGAAACTTTTTTTGATTTTGGAAATGTGGTTGTGAAAATTGTGCAGAATTATCATTCCTCCAACTAAAATTTGGATGATTTCGCCAACCTGGATTGTAATTTTGAGAAAATGGTTCAAAATTTGGCCTTTTGAAATTGTTCAAAACATTGACTTGTTCATGGAAACATTATTTAAAACAGGGCAAAGTGGGAAAATCTTTTGTAGAATGATCACTTGTATCACAGATGTGACACGCAATTTCTTGAATAGCTTTTAATTGACCATTTTTTTTTCAATTCAAGTGCCTCAACTTTTCTTGCCAAAGAGGTAAATCTAGCTTGAAGATCATGTTCATCTTTGAGAGTGTACATACCTCCACCAGATGTAGGAGATTGAATCTTGTTTGATGGTTCGATTGTACCTTTAGTGTCCCAATTTTGAGCATTTTCAGCTAATGAATCGAGATACTCAATTGCCTCATTTGGATCTTTATCTTCAAATGTTCCATTACACATAAATTAAACCATTTGCCTATCTTTAGGTGTTAAGAGTTCATATAATTGAGAAACAGCTCTCCAAATTTCAAAACCATGATGTGGAAAAAGATTAATAAATTCTTTGTATCTATCCCAACACTGATAAAAAGTTTCTCCTTGTTTTTGAGTGAAAGTGATGATTTGCCTTTTGAAAGAATTTGTTCTATGAGATGGAAAAAACTTTTTCAAAAATTGTTGTTGCAATTCATCCCAAGTTCGAATGGATCCCGATCTAAGATTTTGTAGCCAAGTTTTAGCTTTATCTTTTAAAGAAAAAGGAAAAAGCTTAAGTCGAATGGTGTTCATGCTACAATTTAGATCATTATATGTGTTGCACACTTCTTCAAACTCTCGTAAATGCATGTATGGATTTTCATAATCTAAGCCATGGAAATTGGGTAAAAGTTGGATAATACCAGGCTTAAAATTGAAATGAGATGCATCAGAGGGAAAAACTAGACATGAAGGTGCACTAGTACGTATAGGATTCATGTGTTCTCTAAGTGTTATTCGTCTACCATGATCATGTTGAGATTGAATTTCATCTTCATTTTCTTGGATGGGTTCTTCCGCCATGTTTTGTAAAAATAAAGGGTTATTTCGAATGAGTCGACCACTAAGTGTACGTAACCAAATGCTCATACAAATGAAAATGCAAAAGAATAAAAACACACCAAAGCAATAAAAATTCAAATAAAGAAAAATAAACTATAAACAAAATTAAATAGACTTGAAATTAAATTATAATTCCCCGGCAACGGCGCCAAAAACTTGTTGCGACTTTGATTGTTGCACTTTCAAGAGCAGGTTGTCCACAAGTAGTATAATTCGATGAATTCAATTATCGTATCCACGAGGAAGCTAAGGTAATTACAAGTCCACTACAATGTCTTTTTATTTATTTTTTCTTTTAGTTGTTTGAATCTTTAATTGGTAATTTTTAATTGTTCAAATTTTAATTTAAGTAGTTGAGATTAAATGATTCACTCTTGGTATTTTAATAAAGTTAACATTAACGAACATTATTGAAATCCACTTAATAAAATGGTTCCAATATATTAAATAATCATATTTCTATTATGTTATATATTATTATCTTATAAGTATATAATATGTACCAAAACTTATAAATGTTGTCAAGTATTTATTGTGCTATATATATATATATATATATATATATATATATATATATATATATATATTTGTAAACACTAAATCAAGGTTCCCACTTTAAATGGTTGGTAAAACTAAACAAACATTTAAATGGTACCAAGAAATTAATATTATGATATATTTATATATAGTAAATCAAGGTTCTCACTTTAAATGGTTGGTAAAACCAAACAAACATTTAAATGGTTCCAAGTAATTTAATATTATAATATATTCTGTTAAGAAATGAAATTTTGGTGTATGACAAAGTTGTAATCAACCGCGGCTGGAAATTCTCAACCGCTGATATTTAACCGCTTATCCTTTAGATTACAGCGAGAGTGAACCGGTTCATTTAAGAGACTCACTTATGGCTAAACGACATTCTCTGACCGGTTGAATGCATTCAAATTCTCGAAGTCAACGATCTCACATCAATTCCAAGGAAGATGTGCATTTATCTCTCCTTCCCAGAAAGGACGTTCAGAGACAGTTTTCATGACTTGATGCTATATGCACAGTCGCCTAAAGGAGTAAACCTCAAGTAAAGAGCTTCAAATTTATGATAAGCAAAAGGAAGATTAAATGCGAACATTTATTGCTCATAAATGAGAAAGTAAATTATATGATTCAGAAGCTCAGGTTTACGTTAACTGTACTTTTTGACCGTTGAATCATTCGCCTATATCATCTGGGAGGAATGCAAATTAATCACAAGCAAGCCACACAACTCATACATCTATTGAAAAAGTTTCTCAGCTTGCATTCACAGAGATCTTAGAGCGCTTTCATAGTCTACATTTCTATCATCGCTCATTTGCACGCAGCTCCACAGACACAAATTTGAACATTCAAGGATCTTTTCGTGCTACCAAAACAATCTACTGTTCTATCAATAACATGTGATTATTTGATTAAAGTTTGGAAGTCTGGTGAACTAAGGGTTATCAAATTCCAGAAGTGTAAAGTGATCACTAGGAGTTCCAAAACAGGCAGTGAAATAAGTCCTGGTTGGATTGGACTGTTACAAATAATTTGTAAAGTCAAAGTCTTTTAGTAGAATCCTTCCTAACAAAGGAAGAAGGGGTGACGTAGGAGTATTCAATCTCCGAACATCCATAAAAATTCTGTGTCTCTTACTTCGTGCAAACTGTCATGTGTTAATCATATTCTTGTTGTTTAGTTCATCATACTTCTAGAAATATCTGTCGAAAAATTTGAACTGTTTTCCGCACACTTCAGTAGTTCACTTCTTTCGACCGTTTGAGAAAGAATTTTTCGAACCGCCTGAAAACGGTTGAAAATATATTTTTAATTAAAAAAATTTGAAAGAGTTCATTCACCCCCCCCCCCCCCTCTTAACTCCAAATTTCAAAACCATGATGTGGACAAAGATTAAGCAATTCTTTGTATCTATCCCAACACTGATAAAAAGTTTCTCCTTGTTTTTGAGTGAAAGTGATGATTTGCCTTTTGAAAGAATTTGTTCTATGAGATGGAAAAAACTTTTTCAAAAATTGTTGTTGCAATTCATCCCAAGTTCGAATGGATCCCGATCTAAGATTTTGTAGCCAAGTTTTAGCTTTATCTTTTAAAGAAAAAGGAAAAAGCTTAAGTCGAATGGTGTTCATGCTACAATTTAGATCATTATATGTGTTGACACTTCTTCAAACTCTCGTAAATGCATGTATGGATTTTCATAATCTAAGCCATGGAAATTAGGTAAAAGTTGGATAATACCAGGCTTAAAATTGAAATGAGATGCATCAGAGGGAAAAACTAGACATGAAGGTGCACTAGTACGTATAAGATTCATGTGTTCTCTAAGTGTTCTTCGTCTACCATGATCATGTTGAGATTGAATTTCATCTTCATTTTATTGGATGGGTTCTTCCGCCATGTTTTGTAAAAATAAAAGGTTATTTCGAATGAGTCGACCACTAAGTGTACGTAACCAAATGCTCATACAAATGAAAATGCAAAAGAATAAAAACACACAAAAGCAATAAAAATTCAAATAAAGAAAAATAAACTATAAACAAAATTAAATAGACTTAAAATTAATTATAATTCCCCGGCAACGGCGCCAAAAACTTGTTGCGACTTTGATTGTTGCACTTTCAAGAGCAGGTTGTCCACAAGTAGTATAATACGATGAATTCAATTATCGTATCCACGAGGAAGATAAGGTAATTACAAGTCCACTACAATGTCTTTTTATTTATTTTTCCTTTTAGTTGTTTGAATCTTTAATTGGTAATTTTTATTTGTTCAAATTTTAATTTAAGTAGTTGAGATTAAAGGATTCACTCTTGGTATTTTAATAAAGTTAACATTAACGAACATTATTGAAATCCACTTAATAAAATGGTTCCAATATATTAAATAATCATATTTCTATTTTGCTATATATTATTATCTTATAAGTATATAATATATACCAAAACTTATAAATGTTGTCAAGTATTTATTGTGCTATATATATATATATATATATATATATATATATATATATATATATATATATATATATATATATATATATATATATATATATATATATATATAGATATTTGTAAACACTAAATCAAGGTTCCCACTTTAAATGGTTGGTAAAACCAAACTAACATTTAAATGGTACCAAGAAATTAATATTATGATATATTTATATATAGTAAATCAAGGTTCTCACTTTAAATGGTTGGTAAAACCAAACAAACATTTAAATGGTTCCAATTAATTTAATAATATAATATATTCTGTTAAGAAATGAAATTTTGGTGTATGACAAAGTTGTAATCAACCGCGGCTGGAAATTCTCAACCGCTGATATTTAACCGCTTATTCTTTAGATTACAGCGAGAGTGAACCGGTTTATTTAAGAGACTCACTTATGGCTAAACGACATTCTCTGACCGGTTGAATGCATTCAAATTCTCGAAGTCAACGATCTCACATCAATTCCAAGGAAGATGTGCATTTATCTATCCTTCCCAGAAAGGACGTTCAGAGACAGTTTTCATGACTTGATGCTATATGCACAGTCGCCTAAAGGAGTAAACCTCAAGTAAAGAGCTTCAAATTTATGATAAGCAAAAGGAAGATTAAATGCGAACATTTATTGCTCATAATTGAGAAAGTGACTTATCTGATTCAGAAGCTCAGGTTTACGTTAACTGTACTTTCTGACCGTTAAATCATTCGGCTATATCATCTGGGAGGAATGCAAATTAATCACAAGCAAGCCACACAACTCATACATCTATTGAAAAAGTTTCTCAGCTTGCCTTCACAGAGATCTTAGAGCGCTTTCATAGTCTACATTTCTATCTTCGCTCATTTTCACGCAGCTCCACAGACACAAATTTGATCATTCAAGGATCTTTTCGTGCTACCAAAACAATCTACTGTTCTATCAATAACATGTGATTATTTGATTAAAGTTTGGAA
This sequence comes from Primulina eburnea, assembly GCF_022965805.1. NCBI lineage: Eukaryota > Viridiplantae > Streptophyta > Magnoliopsida > Lamiales > Gesneriaceae > Primulina > Primulina eburnea. The sequence goes on from NC_133108.1 coordinate 17,303,781, forward strand.
GTCTGGTGAACTAAGGGTTCTCAAATTCCAGAAGTGTAAAGTGATCACTAGGAGTTTCAAAACAGACAGTGAAATAAGTCCTGGTTGGATTGGGCTGTTACAAACAATTTGTAAAGTCAAAATCTTTTAGTGGAATCCTTCCTAACATAGGAAGAAGGGGTGACGTAGGAGTATTCAATCTCCGAACATCCATAAAAATTCTGTGTCTCTTACTTCGTGCAAACTGTCATGTGTTATTCATATTCTTGTTGTTTAGTTCATCATACTTCTAGAAATATCTGTCGAAAAATTTGAACTGTTTTCCGCACACTTCAGTAGTTCACTTCTTTCGACCGTTTGAGAAAGAATTTTTCGAACCGCCTGAAAACGGTTGCAAATATATTTTTAATTAAGAAAATTTGAAAGAGTTCATTCACCCCCCCCCCCCTCTTAACTCTTTCCCGATCCCTACAATTGGTATCAGAGCAGGATCTTTTTTCAAACACTGATATCTTTTGAATCATATGGCATCTTTCAATAAAATCCCTATGTTCTCCAAAGAAGACTATGATGATTGGAAAATTCGCATGCATGCACATCAAGCAGCACAGGATGACGATATGTGGTTTGTAATCACTGATGGACCAATGAAGATCATGAAAGCAAACACAGCTGTTGGTACAACTGAAGGTGCTCCTCAAATGGTAGAGAAGCACAGATCTGAATGGACAGCTGAGGATAAAAAGAAAGCAAACTTAGACAACGTTGCAAAAGATATTCTCTATAAGACTCTGGATAAGAACATGTTTGCCAAAATCAAGACTTGCACCACTGCAAAAGAAATATGAGAAAAACTCACTCAACTGTGCAAAGGAAATGATCAGACCAAAGAAAACAAACTGACAGTGGCTATTCAAAAATTCGACAATGCAAAGATGAAGCTAGGAGAAACTCTTGCAGAATTTGATGAGCGATTTAGCAGCATTGTCATCGAGCTCACCTCACTTGGAAAAGAGTACTCCAACAGAGAAATTGCCTTGAAGGTCATTAGAGCTCTTCCCAGAGAATGGGATGTGAAAACTATAGCCATGCGAGAATCAAAAGATCTGATCAAACTGGAACTCCATGATCTATTTGCTGATCTTAAAGCATATGAATTTGAGCTTGGGATACGAACCGAAGAAGAGCTGTCCACAACCCAACAAACAAAGGCCTTGGCAGCGGCTACAGTGACTCTTCCGGTCGAAGAGTCCACAAGTAAGAAATCGGCTGATCAACTAAACAATGAAGCCATGTCTCTGTTTGTTAAAAGATTTGGCAAATTTATGCGCAAAAATCAATCTCAAATAAATAAACCTTATTTTAAAAAGGACCATTGATTAGTGCAATTTATTGTACTTTTATTACTTGTTTTTAACTTGGAATTTTGTGATTCTTGAGCAGGTTTTATTTGATATGTTATTGTTTTTGTTATTGTAGTTTGGAAGAGTAGAAATGAGAGTTTGGAGTGATATAGTGATGAATTAGAAGGTGCAAAGGACAACGATACACGAAGCAACACCGCACCCGCGGTGTTCACAAGAGCGCACCCGCGCTGTTCTCCGAGGCATGACCGCACCCGCGGTCATGCTAGCACCGCACCCGCGGTCTCACCAGAAGAGCAGGAGGAGTTTTAGTCGGAAGGGCACCGCACACGCGGTCCTTATACCACCGCACCCGCGGTCATGCACAAACACCATTCCGGAAATTGTGAAACTTTGTGGACTTTGAAGAAAAGAAGGGGAAAATGGTGTGCTACGTGGGATATCTTGTCTAGACTATAAAAGGGTCTCTTTTTCATCATCTAGGGTGGAGGAGAGAAGCTAGGAAAAGGGTGGAGGCTACAAAGAAAAGAGTTGAAGATCAAAATCATCATCTTCAACAAGTTCTTGCACATCTTTGGACAAAAACTTCATACACTCCAAAACTCTTGTTCTAAGTTCTTTCTTTCTTTATTTTTACTTTTAGTTGATATGTCTTGTTTAAGATTCATGTATTGTTGTGTTATTTTTATTATTATGAACTAAATTTTAATTCTAGAGGGATGATGGAACAAAACTAGAAACCATGTGTTGAGATTCATGATTTATGCTATATAAGTTGTCTTTATTGTTCATTTGTGTTTTTCCAATCTTAATGCTTTCATTTTATTGGCCATATCTTGAATGATTTGTATGTTATAAATTATCACTTGGAAAAGGAAATTTATAATCAAGAAAGAGAAAAATACATCGGTAGTATTTATATAGTTCGGGAGGACATATCTTGCTATTGAAGCTATAAAAAGAATTTAGTGCTTATTGTGTTATTTAATTTTAGATTGTTGACAGGGATGTTACAATCTTTTGTTAGATAATTAGTAGCTATTTAGCACTCGGGAGAGGGAGTAGATAATTATAGAATTCTTGGTTAATAAATAAGAAGGACAATTATAATATAGCTACACAAAATAGTACATGGTGGATAGTTGCGTGAAGTCGGACCTCTAGATCTTTTATTCCATTGTTCAAATCTGTTTGTTGCTACTAAATAAAATCGAGACTATTTTAATTACAAGCATTAATATAAATTTAGAAATACATTCCTCGTGGGATCGACACTTGTACTCGAAATTACATTTTACTATAATTTGACGTCGTGCACTTGCGAGCATTAAAGAAAACACGCAACAAGTTTTTGACGCCGTTGCCGGGGAGTGTAAAATTTGAATTTATATTAGTATTGTTACCAATTAGTCTAGATTTTAATTTAGAGCTATTTTTATTATACTACATTAAACACTTATTTGTTTATTGTCTATGTTTGACTTTGCATGCGAATATCGCAAAATCTTGACTTGCTTATCCTTGATCCTGAGATCGAAAGGACCGCAAGAAGGTTAAGAAAGACAAGAAGAGAAGAGATTCTAGCAATGGCTGAAAACAGAGACAATGAAAATCCACCCCCTGCAATACCCATCCGATATCATTTTAGGCCGGTACTGAATGCTCATTATTCGGGCATAGCACGAGGAACAATTAATGCAAACAACTTTGAGCTCAAGCCTGCGTTGATAAACATGGTTCAACAGAATCAGTTTGGGGGAGCCGCTACTGCAGATCCTCATTTACATCTCAGAACATTCCTTGAAATTACTGACACGGTAAAAATAAATGGTGTTTCTGATGATATAATTCGATTGCGTTTGTTTCCTTTTTCTCTTAGGGACCAAGCAAGAGGATGGCTCCAATCGCTTCCTTTGGGGAGTATCACTACCTGGCAGGATTTAGCAACTAAGTTTCTTGCAAAATATTTCCCACCTGCAAAGTCTGCACATTTGAAAATCGAGATAAGTACTTTTAGGCAGACTGATTTTGAGCAACTATATGAGGCATGGGAACGGTATAAGGAGTTGCTGAGAAGGTGTCCAAACCATGGTTTTGAAGATTGGGTACAGATTGAATTATTTTACAATGGTTTGAATGGACAAACAAGAGGCATTGTTGATGCAGCAGCTGGTGGCACGATATTTGCCAAATCACCCGATCAAGCATATGATTTGCTTGAACAGATGACCATTAACAGTTATCAGTGGCCGACTGAAAGATCAGGAGTGAAGAAGCAAGCTGGGATTTATGCCATAGATCCTATTACATCACTCACAGCTCAAGTTTCAGCTTTAACAACTCAAATTGCAGCAATGAACAAGGCTAGTACATCAGAGGTTGAAAATGCATCTGTTGTCACTAAGGAACCACATATTCCTGATGAGGCTCATTATATCAACAATAGGAATTTTGGTGGTTATGGAGGATATCGAAGTAACCCTCCCCCTAACACTTATCATCCGGGTTTGAGAAATCACGAGAATTTTTCATATGCTAATAATAAGAATGTTTTGAATCCTCCACCGGGGTTTAATACATCAAAAGGGGAAGGAAAACCTTCACTTGTGGATTTAGTTGGGACATTTGTTGTAGAATCGAGTAAAAGAATGGCTAGGACTGAATCTCGTCTTGATGGCATGGAAACTCAGATGGGAAATATGGGAGCCACAATGAAGTCATTGAAGACACAGATTGGTCAATTAGCTAATGCATTGAAAGATCAAAATAAAGGTCAGTTCCCAAGTAATACTGAAGTGAATCCAAAGGAGCAATGCAAAGCTGTGACTTTGAGAAGTGGAAAAGAACTTGAGGGTAAAAATTCCAATGAAAAGGATGAAAAAGAGGTGACTGTTGAAGAAGTTGAAATTGAGGGATCCAAAGTTGAAGTTGAATAACCTCCGGTATTTCAGCCAATACTTCCATATCCACAGAGGTTTAAAAAGAAGAAATTGGATGAGCAATTTGCCAAATTTTTGGAAATTTTCAAGAAGATTCACATCAACATTCCATTTGCTGATGCGTTAGAACAAATGTCAAACTATGCAAAGTTCATCAAAGATGTGATGTCAAAGAAGAGGAAGTTGCATGAGTTTGAGACAGTGAAGTTTACAGAAGAGTGTAGCGCCATACTTCAAAGGAAACTACCACAGAAACTCAAAGATCCAGGGAGTTTTACTATTCCTTGTGTTATTGGTGGTTCTAGAATAAATAAAGCTTTATGTGATTTAGGTGCCAGTATTAATTTAATGCCTTTTTATATTTACAGGACTTTAGAGCTTGGCGAGGTGAAGCCTAGCACTATTACCTTGCAGCTGGCGGACAGATCACTTACATATCCACGAGGTATAGTGGAAGATGTTCTGGTAAAGGTAGACAAATTTATATTTCCTGCTGATTTTGTCATTCTAGATATGGAAGAAGATCAGGACACTCCACTTATCTTTGGAAGGCCATTCTTGGCCACCGGAAAAGCTTTGATTGATGTGCACAAGGGTGAGCTTACATTGAGAGTAGGTGGAGAAGAAGTCATGTTCAACATCTACAACACAATCAAAGAACCAAATGAGGTAAGTACTTGTAATAGTATTGATGTAATTGATTCATGTATATCTCATGTTGGTGTAGGTAGATTGACGAAAGATTCCTTGGAGAGATGGTTGTTGGAATCCGCGTCTATACTGGATGAAGATGATTGGGACGTGCAAGAGGAGTTACTTGTTCTCGATACATTGCCTAAAGAAAAGATTGATGTGCATAATGTAGAACTACTTGAAGATGCAAGTATAGAGGTACCAAAAGTATCCCCTGAATTGAAGGAACTTCCAAGTCACCTCTGTTATGCATTTTTAGGTGAAAATTCAACATATCCAGTAATCATCTCTTCTTTTCTTACTTGTACTGAAAAAGAAAAATTGTTGAGGGAGTTGAGAGAATTTAAATCTGCTCTGAGATGGACAATTGCTGATATAAAGGGAATTAGCCCTACTGTTTGTATGCATAAAATTTTGATGCAGGAGTCATATTCACCTTATGTTGATCATCAGAGAAGGCTTAATCCTGCAATGAAAGAGGTTGTGAGGGCTGAGGTATTAAAATTGTTAAATGCTGGTGTTATTTATGCTATATCTGATAGCTCATGGGTTTCACCAGTACAAGTAGTGCCTAAGAAGGGAGGAATAACTGTAGTGAAAAATGAGAACAATGAATTGATTTCAACTCGTCCAGTGACTGGTTGGCGAGTATGCATAGACTACAGGAAATTGAATGATGCTACTAGGAAAGATCACTTCCCACTTCCATTTATTGACCAGATGCTTGATAGAGTTGGTGGTTATCATTATTATTGCTTTCTAGATGGCTACTCAGGTTACAATCAGATTGTCATAGCACCGGAGGATCAGGAGAAGACTACCTTCACTTGCCCTAACGGTACATTTGCTTTCAAGAGAATGCCATTTGGACTATGCAATGCACCTGCTACTTTTCAGAGGTGTATGATGGCCATATTTTCTGACATGGTTGAGGAAATAATGGAGGTTTTTATGGATGACATTTCTGTATTTGGTACATCTTTTGATCATTGTTTGCAAAATTTAATGCTTGTTTTGCAGAGATGTTAGGCTAAGAATCTAGTTCTGAATTGGGAAAAATGTCACTTCATGGTTCCAGAAGGTATTGTGCTTGGCCACAAAATTTCAGCTAAAGGAATAGAAGTTGACAGGGCCAAAGTTGTGGCAATTGAAATCTTCCACCGTCGAAGAATGTGAAAGGAATAAGAAGCTTCTTGGGACATGCCGGGCTTTATCGTCGTTATATTAAAGATTTCTCTAAAATTACTAGACCTTTATGTAATTTATTAGAGAAAGATTCTACATTTATTTTTGACGATGACTGTTTGCAGGCATTTAACAAAATCAAGGCAGCACTGATTTCAGCACCCATCATGATAGTACCTGATTGGAAGGAGCCCTTTGAGCTCATGTGCGATGCTAGCGACTATGCTGTGGGAGCAGCATTGGGACAAAGGCGAGACAAGATGTTTAAAGCCATCTACTATGCAAGTCGTACACTCAATGCAGCCCAACAAAATTACACAACTACTGAAAAAGAGATGCTAGCAGTGGTGTTAGCATTCGACAAATTCAGAACATATCTCATTGGCACCAAGGTAACGGTTTTTACTGACCATGCAGCTCTTCATTACCTGTTTGCCAAAAAGGATGCAAAGCCCAGGTTGATACGATGGATACTCTTACTTCAAGAATTTGACTTTGAGGTCAAAGACAAGTAAGGTTGTGAGAACCAGGTAGCTGATCACCTGTCACGACTAGAGTTGGAAGAAAGAACTGAAGGTGGAGCTATCAACGAGTCGTTCCCAGATGAGCAACTTTTCAAGGTAAGTGTTACATATCCGTGGTTTGCAGATATAGCTAATTTCCTTGCTGCAGGAGAATTGCCTTCAGATTTAACGTATCATCAAAAGAAGAAATTTCTTCATGATGCCAAGTTTTACCTGTGGGACGATCCGTTCTTGTTCAAGAGATGCGCTGATCAAATAATCAGACGATGTGTAGCTGAGGAAGAAGCGGGTATTATTCTAGAACAGTGTCATTCCTCACCCTACGGTGGACACTTTGGGGCATCTAGAACAGCAGCTAAGGTATTACAGTCAGGTTTCTATTGGCCTAATTTATTTAAAGACAGTTATACTTTAGTCAAGTCATGTGATAAATGCCAAAGAGTTGGCAATATTTCTAGACGACATGAATTACCACTAACAAATATTTTGAAGGTGGAACTCTTTGATGTCTGGGGTATTGATTTTATGGGTCCCTTCCCATCTTCGTTTGGTCAATCATACATTTTACTTGCTGTCGATTATGTGTCAAAATGGGTGGAAGCAATTGCCACCGTAACTAATGATGCTCGAGTTGTTGTTAAGTTTGTCCACAGGAACATCTTCACGAGATTTGGAACACCTAGAGCCATTATCAGTGATGAAGGTACACATTTCTGTAACAAAATTTTTAACTCACTATTGGCCAAGTATGATGTGAAGCACAGGGTGACACTGGCATACCACCCGCAAGCTAATGGGCAAGCAGAGATATCCAACCGGGAGATAAAGCAAATATTAGAAAAGACAGTGAAGACAAACCGGAAGGATTGGGCGATCAAGCTAGATGACGCGTTATGGGCATACAGGACTGCATACAAGACACCTATCGGGATGTCACCTTATAGGTTGGTCTTTGGGAAAGCTTGTCATTTACCTTTGGAACTGGAGCACAAGGCATTTTGGGCTATCAAAAAGCTCGATTTTGATATGGGAGCATCGGGCGAGCAACGAATGTTGCAGTTGAATGAGATGGAAGAATTCAGGAATGAAGCATATGAGAATGCAAAGATATACAAAGAAAATACCAAGAGATGGCACGACAAGCAAATTTTTCGACAAAACTTTGAACCAGGGCAACAGGTGTTATTATTCAATTCTCGACTGAGGTTGTTTCCTGGTAAGTTAAAATCCAGATGGTCTGGCCCATTCACAGTAGAAACAGTGTACCCACATGGTGCAATTGAGCTAAAATGCAGTGATGGGAGGACTTTCAAGGTGAACGGGCAAAGAGTTAAGCCATACTATGGAAATGAAGTAAGGCACCTTGACAACATTCCTTTGGGCGGATCAACTTGATTTAAACTGATGGTAGTCAGGCTGAAGACGTTAAACAAAGCGCTTATTGGGAGGCAACCCAAATTTTTGTTTCTTTTGCATTTTTATTTCGGAGTTGATTTTATTTTTGTATCATGTTATTTGTGGTTTTGTATTTTTGATATAATGTCTGATTTTATCTTCCCAAATTTAATGAATCTCAATTGTTTCTTTTCAGGACTGAAAATTTGAGAAGAAAATATTTTGACGAAACAGAAGTGCCCCTGCAGTCTCATGTGCACTGCACCCATGCTTGAGGTACATTCAAAATACAAGAAAATTCGAAGCAGGAGTGCACCCGCAGTACAAATACAGTGCCCCCGCGCTTGGTGTGCCGAAGCACAACCGCACCCGCGGTGCTAACATCACCGCACCCGCGGTCGTGCAGTATGGAGAAATACATGCAAATGCCGAGAACACAGCGCACCCGCGCTCCCTAGCATACCGACCCTGCGCTGAACTGCCGAACATACACCGCACCAGCGGTATTCATAACACCGCCCCCGCGCTGATTCGCATGGAAAAATACAAGGACTGCCGAACATGTACCGCACCAGCGGTGCTTACATTACCGCACCCGCGGTCACACCATTTAAAGACACAATCGGGCATTCTCTTCCACACTCGAAAAAACACCTCTCAAGAGCACCCATCTCCATTTTCGAAATCCCTACTCCAAACACAACTCACACACCAAATTTTTGTTCTTCTTTCAACAAATTCATCACTACAACCTACAAATCTTCACTCATTCCATCAAATACCTCATTTCTTTCCATCAAATTCAAAATCAAACCTAGGGTTGAAAAAAGGGGCTTCAAAATTTCTTCAAGAATTTGAACAAAACTTTGTTTTTGTTCTTCAAGAAACAATTCAACACACCAAAGGTGAGCAAATTCATAGCAAATTTATGGATAAATTCGAAATTTGTTGGGTTTGTTGCTAAGGAAGGAAATTATTCATTTGGTGAAGCATCTTGTTGATTTTGGAAATATTGTTGATTGATTATTGTGTACATTGTTGAAGTGTGAATATTGTGAAGTAGTAGTTTGGTGGATTGCAATAATCTTGTATTTTGAGAAGTGGGTTGAATTGAAGTTGTGTTTAGAAGGTGTTCGACAAAATGCCACCAAGAAGAAAACAATCAAAGGGTGCTTCATCCTCATCAACGGTAAATTATGATGCGAGTCGGTTTTATGATGAGAAGGCGGAGGAGCAATATGGCAAGATTTTGAATAGAAGCATTATAAAGGAAAGGGGATTTGATCTTAGTGCCCCTCATACTGAAATTGGAGAAATGCTTAGGGCTCGACAGTGGGAAGAATTTGGCAGGCAGCCACAAGATGCTGTCATTTCATTGGTGAGAGAGTTCTATGCTAACCTCAGGGTTAGGTATGATCGGTTGACGGTGTTTGTGCGGGGAAAATGGGTAGCATTTGATGCACATACGATTAACACGATATATGGCTTCCCTCAAATCATGCACGACGAGTATGAAGAATACAGAAATGAGCATGTTGATTATAACAGTATTCTTCTAACAATATGTATACAGGGAGCCGAATGGCGAATGAGGGACGATGTGCACTTGAGCCTAGCAAAGTCTGATCTGAAGACTGTTGTTAAAAATTGGTATTCATTCATTGCTGCTAGGATAAAGCCAACCGAACACACCACTACTGTCATTAAGGAGAGGGCCATCCTCACATTTTGCATTATGACAGGGAAGACAGTTGATCTCGGTCAATTGCTTCAAAATTCCATTCTCGACTATGCAAGAGGTAACTCTCCGAGTGGACTTCTCCACGCCTCTCTCATCACTGTTTTATGCCAACATGCGGGGGTTACTTGGGCACTGAATGAAGAGTTGTTGAAGCCAAAGAATGATATTGTGATAATTCAACCACATGGGGGCATCAGAAATGACCAAGCTGCAGCACGTAGAGCTGAAAGGGAATTTAATAGAAGAGCTGCAGAGAGACGTGACCAAGCCCAAGCCCAAGAACAACCACCGCAGCACAGGCACAGGAGAAACAGATTGAATATGTTGGAAGAGGACATGCGAGCTCAACGCCAAGAGATGGATGCGTTGAGGTATAGGGCCGATACATTCATGGATTACATGATGGATTTCACTTCGGTGTTGGGCTCAGCAATTTCCATCTGCTTCCACTTCTGGTCATCCGTTTCCACCTCCTCCACAGTGGCCACCTGTCTACCACCCGCCAGAGTTCCAACCACCCCACCACGATGATGATGATGAGGATGATGGCAAGGACCACTGACGGTCGTTGCCCAGTGTATGTGCATTCTCCTATTTATCATGCTTATTCACATCGAGGACGATGCACATGTTTAAGTTTGGGGGAGATTTATTTATTTTATTTTATTTTACTTTGTGTGCTTTGTTTTAATTTAATTGGAGTGTTTATTTGTTTAGTTGATTTTGTGTGTTTATTTATTTAGTGTATTTTTGTGTGTTTAATTTTTTGGTTTATTTTGTGTGTTTGTAGTATTTTTGTCATAAAATTTTTAATGAATTGGCCAATGATGAAAATATTTTTAGTATGGAAAAGAAAGGTCATGCATCAAATTCATGTTAATTGATCACTTTGAAAAATTTAGAGAATAGTCATGAGATTTGGTGAGTTTGAGACTTACAATTTCTATAAAACTTTGTGATTTTTATTGGATATTGAAATAAAATTTTTGCAAACACATAGATGATTGAGGCAATCTTTGATTTTATTTGGGCCATTTATTTTGTTCATAAACATTCATTTGATGCCCTTTTGAGCCTATACAAAGAAAGAGTTGTGTTTTTGAAATTCCTTGGAAGCCAAGCACATTTCTTTTTGAATATATATATATTTGGTTGATGCATTGAGCCACCATTTTCACGATGATTAAATTCTACTCTTTGATGGTGAATTGAGATTTTGTCTAGAACTATCCAAACATCACTTGAGGCGAAATACGGACAAATTATGATTTAGGAATGATTTAGGTGATTTTTGGATCGATTGAGCCTTTCAAGCTACCAAATAAATTAATTTATCATTTGTCACCTCTTTGAGCTTATATGAATTTGAATGGCACACGTAAATATGTGTAAAAGACCCCCATTCAAATTTTAAATTTTTTTCAAGTATCCCACAATTACCAACCTTTTGAATATCTTATACAATTAATTCCTACCTTCTCAAGGGAGTAAGAATTCGAAAGATTAAAGAAAGTTATTTTCTCCTACAAAAGAAAAATGAATAATGATACATTGTTGAAGTTGGAGAAAAGGGGGAAAAAAAAGAGATGAAATGAATAAAAAAAAAAAAAAATTGGAGATCAAAATAAATAGTGGAGTTAGAAAAAGAGATGAAATTCAATTTACTCCCTTATTTGAACTCCTAATCTTTATTTGTAGCCATGAACCAAGGCCTAACATTACAACCATTGAAAATCCTATTAACCTAGTCATAGTTGTCCAATATACTAGTGGAGAGTGATTGGGAGAATCTAGCCTATGGACAATCGATAAACACTGTCATTGAATAAGAATCTTGATCAATTTTACACACACCTCATTGCATCAAATATTTATTGGGTATCCATTTCTTGAATGAATATTGCTTTGAACCCAATTTTTACCGAAAAAGACCTTGTGATATGTGTTTGTAAAAATTTGAAATCAATTGATAATGATTTGAAACATGGTTGAATAGATTTGAAGTTAGAGAATGAACCCATCACATGATTTTATCCGGATGAACAAGTAGTTTAATTGATTTGAATTGTAAATGCATGATGGATTTTGAATTTATATTGAGGCCAAGTTCTTTAAAATATTTCATGACTTGTTTGTTTGTTTGTTTTTGTTGTTTTGTTTTGCTCGGGACTAGCAAAATCTTAAGTTTGGGGGAGTTTGATAAGTGCAATTTATTGTACTTTTATTACTTGTTTTTAACTTGGAATTTTGTGATTCTTGAGCAGGTTTTATTTGATATGTTGTTGTTTTTGTTATTGTAGTTTGGAAGAGTAGAAATGAGAGTTTGGAGTGATATAGTGATGAATTAGAAGGTGCAAAGGACAACGATACACGATGCAACACCGCACCCGCGCGCGGTGTTCACAAGAGCGCACCCGCGCTGTTCTCCGAGGCATGACCGCACCCGCGGTCATGCTAGCACCGCACCCGCGGTCTCAACAGAAGAGCAGGAGGAGTTTTAGTCGAAAGGGCACCGCACCCGCGGTCCTTATACCACCGCACCCGCGGTCATGCACAAACACCATTCCGGAAATTGTGAAACTTTGTGGACTTTGAAGAAAAGAAGGGGAAAATGGTGTGCTACGTGGGATATCTTGTCTAGACTATAAAAGGGTCTCTTTTTCATCATCTAGGGTGGAGGAGAGAAGCTAGGAAAAGGGTGGAGGCTACAAAGAAAAGAGTTGAAGATCAAAATCATCATCTTCAACAAGTTCTTGCACATCTTTGGACAAAAACTTCATACACTCCAAAACTCTTGTTCTAAGTTCTTTCTTTCTTTATTTTTACTTTTACTTGATATGTCTTGTTTAAGATTCATGTATTGTTGTGTTATTTTTATTATTATGAACTAAATTTTAATTCTAGAGGGATGATGGAACAAAACTAGAAACCATGTGTTGAGATTCATGATTTATGCTATATAAGTTGTCTTTATTGTTCATTTGTGTTTTTCCAATCTTAATGCTTTCATTTTATTGGCCATATCTTGAATGATTTGTATGTTATAAATTATCACTTGGAAAAGGAAATTTATAATCAAGAAAGGGAAAAATACATCGGTAGTATTTATATAGTTCGGGAGGACATATCTTGCTATTGAAGCTATAAAAAGAATTTAGTGCTTATTGTGTTATTTAATTTTAGATTGTTGACAGGGATGTTACAATCTTTTGTTAGATAATAAGTATCTATTTAGCACTCGGGAGAGGGAGTAGATAATTATAGAATTCTTGGTTAATGAATAAGAAGGACAATTATAATATAGCTACACAAAATAGTACATGGTGGATAGTTGCGTGAAGTCGGACCTCTAGATCTTTTATTCCATTGTTCAAATCTGTTTGTTGCTACAATTAAATTTATTTCAATTATAGTCATTGGTATAATCAACTCTGTTAAGTGAATATACTAAATAAAATCGAGACTATTTTAATTACAAGCATTAATATAAATTTAGAAATACATTCCTCGTGGGATCGACACTTGTACTCGAAATTACATTTTACTATAATTTGACGTCGTGCACTTGCGAGCATTAAAGAAAACACGCAACAACCATACTGAGGATGGTCAAGGTTGTTTTAACTGTGGAATGAAGGGACACTTTATTGCAGGATGAAATAAGCCAAAGAAGGATGAAAAGAAACAGGAGAATAGAAGACGGTTCAAAAACGACAAGAAATTCATCAAGAAAAAGAATCAGAGAGTTCTAGTTGCAGAAGAAGACAAAGGCAAATGGGCTGAAACAGAGTCAGAAAAGTATTCTTCTGAAGAATCTTCGAGTGAAAGTGAAGACGAAAAAGTCGAGTGTCTTATGGCCAAGGAAGATCAAGAAGCCACTGATGAAATGGTATTTGATTTTAACTCTGAAGAATTTACACGAGAAGATCTTGTTACAGCACTTCACGATATGGTAAATGAGTTCTATATCTATGAAATTCAATGAAGCTGATGCAGAAAAGAAAGACTTAAAAAACAAATTAACTCTCTCAAGCTGTTCGCAGCACAAAGAGGTTGAAAGTTTGAAAGTCAAGCTAAGTCTGATAGCAGCTGAGAATGATGATTTACGAAGAGTGTTCCATGCTACATTAAAAGAAAACAAACGGTTATTGAGTACCATCAACAAGTGGAACAAGTCCTCTGCTTCTCTTGATAGGATGCATGAAATGCAAAAACCAGCCGGAGACAGAACTGGGCTGGGTTACGGCATAAATGATTGCAATACCTCAGAAGCTTCAACTCAACTGTTGCTAGAAAAAGACAGTTTAAGATCAATTAAATTTGTCAGATCTAGCTCGGTATATGAACATGATGAGCCTAAAGATCGAGGCATTCAAAATATGAATCTTGAGAATAATGGAAGGCGATGTGGTTTGGGTTATGTTCAGAATGATAAATCCAAACAATATTGGTGCAAACCCAGGCCAAATCCAACCGGATACAGAGGATCATCTAGATATCACTCAAAGATCAGACCCAACAATTACTACAATTGCCGACTAGTTCAAAAGAGGTATAGATTGAATGATGATAATCAAAGGCCCAAACAACATATACTGCATTCATCACCAGAGTATGTTTTCGATCATGATCACCCTGGAACACATCACAAAAAATCCGCAAGGATAATTCAAGTGTGGATTCCTAAGGGTCTAATTAACCCTGGACCCAAATAAAAAAGGGTACCAATTTTTCATTTTCAGGAACTAAAGAAGAAAAACTTAGAAAAATCATCATGGTTCTTAGACAGCGGATGCTCAAGACATATGACAAGAAATAAAGATCTCTTGTCAGAAGTTGTAAATCTCAAAGGACCAACAATCACTTTCGGTGACAACTCTAAAGGTAAAGCTATGGATAAGGGTAAGATTACCCATGGCAAAATCATCATCAAGGATGTTCTTCTAGTAGAAAATTTATGTTACAATCTGATCAGTATAAGTCAACTGTGTGACAATGGGTACACGGTTGAATTTCATAAAGAAAAATGCATGGTTAAAACTAATACAGGTTCTACTGTGTTGACTGGTTATCGAAGTCAAAACACCTATAGAGTAGAATGGAATGATCACTATTTAAATGCATCTACTTGTTTCGTTGCTCTAAATGGAAATAAAAATTGGCTATGGCATAATAGGCTAAATCATCTAAATTTCAAATCCATTGCTACTATTAGTAAGCTTAAGCTAGTATCTAGACTGCCTAACTTTGAATTTGCCAAAGATAAAGTATGCAATGCTTGTCAGCTTGGAAAACAGGTTCGATCAACTTTCAAAAGCAAGGGAAGAAACTCTTCAGCAAGATGCCTAGAACTTCTTCACATGGATCTATTTGGACCAATCCCGGTGATGAGCTTAGGGGGAAAGAAATACACTCTGGTCGTTATTGATGACTTTTCTAGATTTACATGGGTACTATTCCTTGGTTCCAAAGATCAAACTGCCGACCATCTAATCAAGCTGCTCAAGAGACTTCACAATGAGAAAAGGGTAAACATCAACAGAATCAGAAGTGATAGAGGAACTGAATTTCTGAACAAATATCTGGCATCCTACCTTGAAGATCATGGGATTAAACATGAGCTATCAGCTGCAAGATCGCCTCAACAAAATGGAGTAGCAGAAAGAAGAAACCGCACACTGAAAGAAGCAGCTAGAACCATGCTGGCTGAATCCGGTATCTCGCAAAGATTTTGGGCTGAAGCCATCAACACAGCTTGTTACACTCAGAATCGATCTATGATTAATAAAAGTCATGAAAAGACTCCATATGAAATATGAACCGGCAAAGTGCCAAAAGTGGGGTATTTTCGCATCTTTGGCTCTGCTAACCTTGAAGCTAGCAATGATGATGATGAGATAGACATACGAAGAACAGGTGAAACTATTTCTAAAGAAAATCCAACCGGTCAAGCAAACTGTCAACAACCGAATGATCCAGAAAACAACTATCAACCGCAGAACACACCACTGGTAGAAGAGGCAACAGAACAAGAGAATGACATCATTCAACCAACCGAGGAAGATCAATATGGACCATGTCTCCGGTGGAAAAAGGATCACCCACTCGAGTTGGTCATTGGTAACCCTACTGCTCCTCTTAGAACTAGAAATCAAATGATAAGTGAATTTATGCAGGCTGCTTTCGTTTCTCAAATTGAACCCAAGAAAATTGATGATGCTCTTCTAGATACAAATTGGATAGAGGCCATGCAAGAAGAACTTAATCAGTTTGAAAGAAACAATGTATGGAACTTAGTATCTCGACCTAATGATGCTAATATAATTGGAACTAGATGGGTTTATAGAAACAAAATGAATGAAAGTGGTTTAATCATAAGAAATAAGGCTCGTCTAGTGGCTCAAGGATATAGACAGGAGGAAGGAATAGACTTTGATGAATCTTTTGCCCCTGTTGCTAGATTAGAAGCCATTAGAATATTTCTAGCGTTTGCAGCATTTAAGGACTTCAAAGTATATCAAATGGATGTTAAATCTGCCTTTCTGAATGGTCTATTAAATGAGGAAGTTTTTGTAGAACAACCACCCGGTTTTGTTAACCATATCTTTCTTGATTATGTTTACAAATTGGATAAAGCTTTATACGGACTAAAACAAGCCCCAAGAGCATGGTATGATACACCAACCAAATTTCTGCTTGACCATGGATTTTCTATTGGTACAATCGATAAAACCGTATTTACATTCTCCAAGAATGATCATTTACTTTTTGTTCAGATATATGTAGATGATATTATTTTTGGATCAACTAATACTAAGCTGTGTGAAAGATTTTCTAAGATGATGCAGGAACAATTTGAAATGAGCATGATGGGCGAATTAAACTATTTTTTAGGACTGCAAGTCAAGCAGTCTGAAAATGGTATCTTCATTAATCAAGCCAAATATACTCGAGATATGTTAAAGAAATTCGGCATGGAAAATTGCTCTCCGGCCAGCACTCCAATGAGTTCATCAATCAAATTGGATAAAGACGAAGGGGGAATTTCGGTGGATACAAAAATGTACAGAGGACTAATTGGGTCTTTACTATATCTAACCGCAATTCGACCGGACATTATGTTTGTTGTATGCCTATGTGCACGGTTTCAAGCTAAACCCATGCAATCTCACTTTATTGCCTCTAAACGCATACTCAAATATTTGAAAGGAACCGCAAATGTGGGTCTTTGGTATCCCAAAGATTCAAGTTTTAACCTTGTAGGTTACTCATATGTAGATTATGCAGGATGCAAAATCGATCGAAAAAGCACAAACGGTTCATGCCAATTCTTAGGGGAAAGACTTATTTCATGGGCCAGCAAGAAGCAAACGTCTATCGCCACATCAACCGCTGAAGCAGAATATTTAGCAGCTGGAAGCTGTTGTGCTCAAATGTTATGGATTCAGCAACAGTTAAAAGACTATGGAATCCAAGCGGCTGAATCTCCCATATTTTGCGACAACACAAGTGCAATAGCTATAACATACAACCCTGTCATGCACTCTCGGACAAAGCATATCGATATCCGACACCATTTCATTCGAGAGCATGTGATGAAGAAAGAAATACGGCTTGAATATGTTCACACTGATCAACAAACAGCCGATATTTTTAAAAAACCACTACCCGAGGCTAAGTTCTCCCATTTTCGCAATATGCTTGGTTTGATTGACTTATCATGATGTGTTTATTTCTTGTGCTTGTTCAGGTTAATTTTGCAGAAAACAAAAGAAGAAGACAAGCACCAGTAAGTAAAATAAAATAAATATCTTTATAAGCAAGGGGAGAGTAGTACATCAACAAAAGCGGAGGCGGACACTCCTAATCTCCCTATCTACGTACAACCTCAAAAGGGCTAACCAGCTGGTCATCCCTCCGACGGAAATACGTGCAAACTCCTTTGAGATGGCTACCCTTCTCAGAGCTTTCCTCTCCTTAAGCAGCATAAGAAGATAAACGCCGTCATCATAAAAGATTCCAGCATTATCAGCCACGCGAAGACGTCGCCTATATCTTTCTAATGCCGCCATATCTCTGGAAGAAGGAGCCTCTCCGCTCTCAAGAACGGAGTGGAGTTTTTGAACTTTTGCCCAAATGGCCCGCGGCTTCTTTATCACTCTATCCATGATAGCCTTCTTCCTCGAAGCCACCGCATCTTTCAGGAACTCCTCAGCCAAGTCTGGACTACCATCTTTATCCATATTTCTAAACTAGAGTGTATTGATAACTCTTGGCTGGTATTTATAGATGAAAGTCAAGCGTCAAGGGCTTATGTCATCATGACTGCGGTGGGAAATGTGAAGAGTTTTATCATACGCTACCGACGGTTCAATGTCATTCATGCACGTGTTTAGGGGGAACATGGTTCAGAATGATTATCATTTTCTTTAACCGGTTCCACCTAATAACATCAATGATCCGGTTCATATTTTGTGGACGTAATTCATCCACGTCATTTTCGAAAAACACACCCAAAACTTTTTCGACTGCCCCTATATGAAGTGACGGTTATCTCCTTGAAATCGAAAAAAAAAAACACTCATTTTGCCGCCGTCCAAAATTTTCAAATATTTTTTTAAAAAAAATTCTCCACTAACAGTCCTCCACGTGGACTTGTTAGTACGTTCTTGAACCGGACATACATACCCTCACTCACCTCATTGTTCTCCTTGCTACTTTATCGCAGCTCACTACACAGTAACCAGCTCACAGAATTTCTTTTTGAATCATCAAATGGCTGCCTCCATTACACAGAATACAATGGCTATCAACTTTCCATCTGTCTTCTCTATGCCCAACAAACCAATGAAGGCCATGTTCCGTACAATTGAAGAATCCGGGCTTCGAACTTTTCTGGGCTGTCGATACTCATACTCCGACATATTACTGAAAGAGTTCTTTGAAACAGCTCACATGCAAAATGGAGAAATTCTTTGTTATGTTCAGAATCAACACTTTACTTTCACCCAGAAGGTGTATGCTGAATTGTTCAAGTTACCTACGGCTGGCGTAACTGACTTCTCTACACTACCAGATGGTAATACTGATATCTGGCGTCAAACATTCTCACTCACTGCCTCTCCTATCTCTCACCCAACATGCCAGAAGCGAGATCTAAAGATCGAATATCGATTGTTGGCTGATGTTGTGGCTAAAGGAATTCTTGCTAAAGCTGGTGCTTATTATAAAATCACTCTGGAAAAATTCCTTGTTATGGCAACCATCTCATCTAAACTAGGAATCAACTGGTCTGATATCCTTTTCAACATTCTGGTAGCCATGGTGAAGAAAGACAACCAATCTCAAGGCTTTGCAGTTCCAATTTGCCACATGCTAATTTCTGTCGGTGCTCAACCAGTTGATATGATTGAAGTTGGTAAGACCAAGCTGTTCTCATGGGTATCGGTTGACAAATTCATTAAGAAAAACAAACCTACGGATGAAGAATTCGTCCCGGTCAAAACAGAAACTGGGGTTGAATTTGTGAAACAGAGGAAAGCGATTGTCTCCACTCCCAAGGAAACAAAAAGGAAGCTGGTTCTGAAATCCAGTTCTGACGAAGAATCTAAGGATGACATTCCGGTTTCACAAGTGTTCAAAAAGAAACGAACCGTTCCTTCTAAAGCAACGAAGAGTAAGCTAATCAAGCATATTTCTGCACCACTTATTCCTGCACCTATCCCATCAGTATCGGTTACCAAGTTAATAGGTATTCAAATTACAGATACAGATATCCAATCATCTTATTCAGGAGTTCCGATTATTCTCTCCTCAGACAAAGGAAAAAAGGTTATGAGTACCAATCCACATAAAAACCATGACGTTCATACGGCAATCATCCTCACAAGTCAGCGTGTTAATGAAGCGGTTGAGTCAAAAATCAAGATGTTTGATAAATGGGTCAAATATCGCACTGCTGTCTCTTTTGATTCACTCCTCGAGACGGGGAAGATAAAAGCTGCTGCAAAGCTTGAACGGTCCATTTTGGCATGGGCAGAAACATCAGATATTCAAACCGTTCTTTAAAGACGCGATTTTATAGAAATTCAAATGAAAGAAAGCACTCTTCGAATCATCATTCAGTTAAAAAGGCAAAATTTTGATCCCTCTTGTCCTACAGCTCAAGATGACTCTGCTGTCATATCTTAACTTGAAATGGACGCTCTGTCTCTTGCTACGTCAGTCGCTCACATGCGAAATACGCTCCATCTTCCAGCTATTGCAGAACCGAGTAAGTTTGACTCTTTGATGGATGTTCATGATGACTTTGGCAAAGAACCAGTGCCACCCATTGCCTCTCAGAAGGCGTCTTCGTCTAATCCCTGCACTAGCGCTAAACCCACTTCACCAAATGTTACGACAACAGCTCAGCTAGAGCTAAATCTTCTTCAGGACACTCAGCGATCAGAACAACAGCTAGCCTCTCCCACTAGTCAAGATACTTTATCTGGTACACACGATAAATCTGCATCACCCAAAGCTCTTATTTAAACCCATCAACCAACTCATGAAGAAACCGCTTCCACACCCTCTGAAAAACTTCTGAAAGAAGACTCTTCCTATGCCGAACAACAATGCGGTCTAGATATTTCGGTTGTCCCAAGTGTTTCTTCACCGCATTCTGATACTGCCATCCTTGTTTCACAACCTCCTGTTGAGTCAAACAAAGCTTCATTCTTTCAGTCAATGAAGCAGAACAATTTCTTTCTGACTTTGATGCTGCTCAACCATATCAGGAGTCGCTTATATCTTCACAAGATCCTCTTCAGGGTGCTACTCTGATGGAATCTCAAACGCAACCCTCATCTTCTCCGACAGAGTTACAACAAGCAGAGATACCCATCTCCTCAAAGCCCTCCTCTCCCAATGATCTAATCGACAAACCAGAGGAATCCAAGCTCATTGGCTCAGCAACCTTTGTTTCAACTGATGACATTGATAAATTTATTGAGAGCATCACGGAAGAACCTCTTGACATTAATCCTTCGCCATCATCTGCCAAAGCAACCTCCTCTGCATTAACTGCTTTCAAGGCCAAATTACTTGCTGATCCCGAAGCACCTGAAGAAGAAGAAATTGTCGAAGCAAACTTCCATCAGGATCTTCTGAGCCGACTTGCCAATATGGATCAGTCTATCCTCGCTCTTAACCGCAAACAATTTGATCTAAAAGAGGATCTACAGACTATCAAGAGTACTATATCTAAGGACTTTGCTGCCATCACTACAAAAGTTTCCAACAATCAGTCGATTAATGTCAATCTGTGCCTTGGTCTTTCGTCACAAATCACTCGCATTGAACAACGAATGGATGCCTAAGGTGCCAAATTAACAGAAATTATGGACTTCCTGGTTCATGGTGATGTCAAAAAGGGGGAAAGAGAGCAAGAAAAGCATATTCAAAAGGAATTGGCCGCTCTAAAGAAAAAGAAAGCCAAAGGATCAGAACTTAAGAACAAGTGATCTTATCTTTGTTCTGATTAACAGAATTTCAGCACAGTTTTATCATCACCAAAAAGGGGGAAATTGTTAAGAAATAAAATTTTGGTGTATGACAAAGTTGTAATCAACCGCGGCTGGAAATTCTCAACCGCTGATATTTAACCGCTTATTCTTTAGATTACAGCGAGAGTGAACCGGTTCATTTAAGAGACTCACTTATGGCTAAACGACATTCTCTGACCGGTTGAATGCATTCAAATTCTCGAAGTCAACGATCTCACATCAATTCCAAGGAAGATGTGCATTTATCTCTCCTTCCCAGAAAAGACATTCAGAGACAGTTTTCATGACTTGATGCTATATGCACAGTCGCCTAAAGGAGTAAACCTCAAGTTAAGAGCTTCAAATTTATGATAAGCAAAAGGAAAATTAAATGCAAACATTTATTGCTCATAAATGAGAAAGTGACTTATCTGATTCAGAAGCTCAGGTTTACGTTAACTGTACTTTCTGACCGTTAAATCATTCAGCTATATCATCTGGGAGGAATGCAAATTAATCACAAGCAAGCCACACAACTCATACATCTATTGAAAAAGTTTCTCAGCTTGCCTTCACAGAGATCTTAGAGCGCTTTCATAGTCTACATTTCTATCATCGCTCATTTACACGCAGCTCCACAGACACAAATTTCATCATTCAAGGATATTTTCGTGCTACCAAAACAATCTACTGTTCTATCAATAACAGTGATTATTTGATTAAAGTTTGGAAGTCTGGTGAACTAAGGGTTCTCAAATTCCAGAAGTGTAAAGTGATCACTAGGAGTTCCAAAACAGGCAGTGAAATAAGTCCTGGTTGGATTGGGCTGTTACAAACAATTTGTAAATTCAAAATCTTTTAGTGGAATCCTTCCTAACAAAGGAAGAAGGGGTGACGTAGGAGTATTCAATCTCCGAACATCCATAAAAATTATGTGTCTCTTACTTCGTGCAAACTGTCATGTGTTATTCATATTCTTGTTGTTTAGTTCATCATACCTCTAGAAATATCTGTCGAAAAATTTGAACTGTTTTCCGCACACTTCAGTAGTTCACTTCTTTCGACCGTTTGAGAAAGAATTTTTCGAACCGCCTGAAAACGGTTGAAAATATATTTTTAATTAAGAAAATTTGAAAGAGTTCATTCACCCCCCCCCCCCCCCCCTCTTAACTCTTTCTCGATCCCTACATATTCATATATAATAAATCAAGGCATCCACTTTAAATGGTTGGTAATACCAAACTAACATTTAAATGGTTCCAAAAATTTAGTGTAACATATAGCAACAATAAATCAAAAACTCACTTATAAGTAGGGTATAAAAATGCTTAAAGAAATAAATATAACATAAACAATAAATAATGATTAAAGAATATAAAAAGATAGATTCTTACCTTTTAGTAACCTTATTATCATGCCAAGAGTTTCACCTTTTCATCTCAACTTTATGAAGTTAGCTATTCATTATTCAAAGTGTAAAACTTTGAATATGAAATTAACATGCTAATTATATTTAAATGAACAAATAAAGGAAAAATATAGAGAGAAATATTATGAACTCAAAGGTTTGTTCATAGAAGGAGTGATATCTCAATACATTACAATGCACCCATATTTATAGCCAAATTTGAGGAGACAACCACAAATAAAATATTATTTTTTTACACATAAATCTTCATTGGTGTTCCAAGATATTATATTATATTACACATCACTTTTGAAAATCTTCTTCTCCAAATTTGCTTCTTCACATAAAAAAAAAACATGTGGATAATTGAGTTGTCTAGTTGTGGTATTTTTTTCAAACCATTTGACCAAGTAATTTGAGAGATATGGTCAAAATACTAGAGCATGGTAAAACTGCCACTCCTTTGGTAACTTTATTTGTTGCTTAATTTGATCCCAATTGTGAGAGGATTTTTATCTCATGCTTGTCACCAATATTGTAGATATTATCATCAACTTTCTACAGGTCCAAGAATCATCTTAATCCCATTTGCAACGCCAAGGTTATTCTTCTTTTATCGAACCTGTAAAAATAGTAAAAACTTACAATTACACAACAAATTATTTTTTATACAATTTAATAAAACAAAAACTATATATTTATATTATAAAACATTTAATTAATGTACAATTTTTATGTTTATCAATTGAGATGTGTATTGATGCAGCGAGGCCATGTTATCGCTTATGCTTCATGACAGTTGAAGCCACACGAGACTCGCTACCCATTTCATGATCTTGAATTGCCTGACATCGTCTTTGTGTTGATGATATGGCGACACTACCTGTATGGTAAGAAGTTTGAGATCTATTATGATCATAAAAGCCTGAAATATCTATTTTTACAATCAGAATTGAATATGAGACAGCGAAGATGGCTTGATTTGCTTAAAGATTTCGATTTTGAGATCAAGTACCATCTAGGAAAGTCGAATACAGCAGCTGATGCACTAAGTCGAAAGGTATGTTCTTTGTCCTTATCGACTATTGGTGTTTCAAATTTGATAGAAGATTGTTGTTTGTCTGGATTGGTATTTGAGACAGATCATAGACCGTTGAGATTATATGATGTTCAAGTCAAACCAGAGCTGATTTTGAGAATTAAAGCGGCTCAGAAAGTTGATCAGAATGTTCAGTATTCGGTTTCGATGGTCAGAGCAGGGCATCGATCTGAGTATCGGGTACGTGATAGCGTGCTGTATGTGAATAATCATCTTGTTCTACCGAATGTTTCTGATTTGAAACGACAGATATTGTCAGAAGAACACAGCAATCGATTCAGTATTCATCCTGGTGGCAGGAAAACGTATAAAGATTTAAAAAGACAGTTTTGGTGGAAACAGATAAAAGCTGATATTGCAGAATATGTTTCCAAATGTCTGAATAGCCAACAGGTGAAAGCGGAAAGAAAGTAACCAGGAAGACTGTTACAGAGTGTATCTATTCCTGAATGAAAATGGGATCACATTTCCATGGATTTCGTGACGAAGTTACCGAGATCTTCCCGAGGTTGTAGTGCGATTTGGGTCGTAATTGACAGATTGACAAATCTGCATGCTTTATTCCGTACAAGATGACATTCCGACAAGACCTGATGGCAGAGATTTATGTCAGGGAAGTGGTCAGATTTCACGCAGTGCCAAAGTCGATTGTTTCAGACTGTGATCCTCGGTTTGCATCGCACTTCTAGCTGAGTTTACAGCAGGCTCTAGGTACTGTGACACCCTAAAAACAAAGGTGCCTAAATGGATTTTGATTAGTATAAATTTTATTATTTTCACTTTTAAAATTTTATTAAATTATTTTTCGGTACAAATTTTATTTGTCCAAAGTATATAGAAATACATTAAAATACATTTAAAAATTCATCAAGCACTATGAGGTTCCCATTCCAAAATCAAATACCCAAAATATAATAAAATATTATAATTAAACTCAACAAATATGTTAAGTAATTAATTACAATAATTATTAAGTTCAATATAAGATAATTAGGTTCAATAATTAGATACACGAATATAATAATATTAAGTTTGGATAAACCTAACATTTTTTTCATTTAATAAATAAATAAATAAAAATAAATAAATAATAATAATAAAAAGATAAGTACCTTGAAAATATTTGTATAGTTTTACTCGATACTTGTATTTCCATCAATCCATTTGAGACCATAAATAGATCTCTGAAGTTTGCATACCATATACTCACTTCCGACAGATGTAAACCCTTCATGTTGAGACATGTAAATCTCTTCCTTAATATCCCCAATAAGAAAGGCTGTCTTGACATCCATCTGTCATATCTCATAGTCATACCATGCAGCTACGGCTAACAATATCCTTATAGACTTGAACATTGCAACTGGAGAAAAGGTATCATCAAAGTCAACTCGCGCCTTGAAGGTCAATACCTTCCCATCTCAGATGGATCCACGAGATTCCATGCTTGGTTCGAATGTATGGAATTCATCTCAGATTCCATTGCTTCAAGCCACTTAGATGAATCGACATCAGATAATGCTTCCTTGAATGTCCTTTGATCACATCCATGTTTAGGCTCTTCATGGACCTCTTCAAGAAGCAGACCATACCTCATAGTTGGTCTCAAGACTCTCTCGGATCTTCTAGGAGCTTGTTTCTCCTCTCTTGGCTCTTCGGGTGTGGGTTCTTCAATTGTGGTTGTCTCTCAAACTTCTTCGAGTTCTATCATCTCTCCTATTCTATCCAATAGAAATTATTTTTCCAAAAAAGTTGCATTTCTAGAAACAAACACTTTTGTTTCCTATGGATGATAAAAATAGTATCCAACTGAATACCTTGGATATCCCACAAAGTAACATCAAATTGATCGAATATCCAATTTATCTCTCACTATCTGCTTCACATAAGCAGGGCATCCCCATATTCTAAGTTAAGAATATTTGGGAGGCTTACCCATTCATATCTCATATGGTGTCTTATCAACTGCCTTTGAATGAACATTGTTCAACAACAATGTCGCTGTCTCAAGTGCATATCCCTAAAAGGATGGCGGCAACTCCGTGAATCTCATCATAGACCGAACCATGTCCATCAAAGTACGGCTACGACGCTCCAAAACACCATTCAACTGTGGTGTAGCAGGCAGAGTCTAGTGCGAGAGAATCCCATTCTCCTAAGATACTCTTGGAACTCGGGACTCAAGTACTAACCACCTCGATCCGATCGAAGTGTCTTGATGCTTCGTCCCAACTGTTTTTCTACTTCACTTCTGAAGCCTTTGAAAGACTTCTGAATTCTTTGAACCTTTCAAAGGCTTCAGACTTGTATTTCATCAAATAAAAATAGCCATACCTCGAAAAGCCATCGGTAAAGGTGATGAAGTAGGCATGTCCATGCTCGCTAAGCGGACCAAATACATCGGTATGGATCAAATCCAATAACCCTTTGGCTCGCTCCACATGGCCCTTAAAGGGAATTTTGGTCATCTTTCCATTTAGATATGATTCACAAGTTGGGAGAGAATTAAAATCAGACATATCAAACATGCCCACTCCCACTAGCTTGTTCATCCTTCTTAGGAAAATATGTCCTAATCGAGCATGCCATAATTGTGCCGAATTTAGAGTATCTTGTTTTTGCTTGTTTGTTGTTGTTATTGCTTGGACATTGTTTAGTGGAATATCTTTAAATTTTAAGGTATAGAGATCGTTTTCAAGTTTTCCAGTACCAACTAAACATTCATTCTTGTAAATATTGCAAACACATTTGCTAAATAAACAAGAATATCCATCTTTATCAAGCATAGAAATGGAAACAATTTTTTTCACAAATACGGTACAAACAAAACATCTCTTAAAATTAACTTAAAATCATTGTTCAAAAGAAAGTAAACATCTCCAATAGCATTAGCAGCAATTCTTGCCCTATTACCCATTCTCAAGAAGGTCTCACCTTCCCTTAGTCTCCTACTTCTTCTCATCACTTGCAAAAAATTACAAAGATGTGAGCCACAGCCGGTATCCAATACCCAAGAAGTAGAGTTAATTGAATTGTTTACTTCAATATATAACATACCATTTCCAGAACCCTTCTTGGCAAGATATTCTCTGAAGTTACGCCTTCAATGTCCAGGATTCTTGCACTGATGACAGATAACAGCGGGAAATTGGAGAGGCCGAGAGTTATGCTATTTTTTATGGAATTTTCAGCCGTGGGTTTAGGGGATTGGTTATATTGGTTTATGAATTTTAAGTGTTTGTAAGATATGGTAAAAATTTTGGGAAATTTAGGTTAAGTTTCGAATCGATTCGGGTTAAAACCGGGACACCGGTACAAGTTTTAAAACAATTCGGTTAAATTATGATATGGGCTCGAGTTTACCCTAAAAAAAACTTTAAATATGTTTTGGGACATTTTTTATGAGTTTGGTAAGTTTCGGATCAAAATAAAGAGTTTTGGATTTATCCGGGATTTAATCGCCGTACGAAACATTAATTAAAGGATTAATTGAAACGCCTGGATTTATGCTTAATAAAATTATGGAAAATTATATTTAAGCTCAATTAATTATTAGAAGTCTAAGTTTTTAAATTGGGAATTTTATGCTTAGGTTTGGTTTAATTCGAGATTAAAACGCATTAATAGGTTATATTTAAAGATTAATTTAAAATTCATAGATTTACGCCAAATAAAAATATGAGAAAGTTCTTGTAAGCTTAAATAATTATTTGGGACGTGTTAGAGTCAATGAAATTAAGAAAATGTCAAAGAAGTGAAATTTTACGTCTATGGGCAAAATGGTAATTTTTGGGTTTCGAGGGGCAAAATGGTCATTTTTCACCCGGGATGAGATTTTCGTCAAGGCAGCGCCCTGAGCATAAATCATGATATTTTTAAATGTTCATGCATCACGATTACGATTTTTTTTACGCTATTATAATAATTATGGTGCATGCTTGGTTTAAAGGAATTGAGAGAGAAAAAGTGAGAAAGTGAAAAGCACTCCGTCTCCGCCGCGCTGCGTCGTTATTTCGTTTGTTTTCTGTCAAAACAAACCAAGGCATGTTTATATCTTCTTTCATACTTCAATCAAGCTATATAGGTAGTTTTTTAAAATATCGCAAGTACATGATTTTAATGCAAGAAGATCGAAATGGTTCATATTTAATTATGTTATTTAATTATATTACGTGCAAAAATATAAAATATTCATTTTTGAGATTTATGCGATATGGCTTGTGGTCACTTTACTACCATGAGATTTTTACTTCACCCGGTCGTCAGTTACCGGTCAGTTATTGGCATTACTTCATCTGGTCGTCAGTTACCAGTCAGTTCAGTTGTTTCACCCAGTATACTGTGGCAGTAATCTGATCAGACAAACATTACTAAACCCGGTCGCCAGTTACCGGTTCGGTCGCCAGTTACCGGTCAGTTCAGTTCAGGGGCCACTTGCGTAGACCATAATCTTACCAGAAAATTATTACATGCTATTTCATTACAGGTCTCCAAGAAGCAAACATTTCCACTTACGATTTTCAGTTCAGTTATGCACGTATTATAATTACTCATGATCAGTTATTTTCACTTTATGCCTCATGACCTGATATTTCCACTTCGCATGCAATTTTATTAATATTACTTGTTATCTACGATATATGCATGCTGAGTATTTAGACTCACTAGACTTGATTGTTGTAGGTACTGATGAGGTCGGGACCGAGGGCGGGGACTAGTGAGCTAGCTTGGGTCAGCAGTAGTAGGAACCCGAGGACCTCATTTGCAGCATTTACTATTTTATTTCAAACTCAGATTTTTATCTTTAGTTGAATTATTTTAAATTGTTATTTTTCAAACATTTCTATTTCCGCTGTGCTATTTTTAAACATGGAATACTTTTATCAGTTATTTTTATGAATGAGGCTTGTTATTTATTTAAAAAAAAAAATTCCGCAAATTTTCAAGAACGAATTTTCGGGCCTTTACAGTTGGTATCAGAGCCTATGTTCTTGTAAAGGGTTGTACTACTACTGAAGACGAGAAGCTCACGAAGCCACGTCTTCGGTCTGTAAGTTTTACATTTCAGCATTTTATTTAAAGCATGAACCATTTTAACAGCATGATCTCATGAAATATTTTACGTTCAGATTTCAATTATTCAGTCTTTATTTAAATTTAAATAAATTATGAAACTATGCATGCTAGTTACGTATGAGTTATATATGCAACAGTATGCCCCATAGACGCCAGGTTGGACGCCCGAGAGGTGGTGTTGAGCACTGTCATGAGGACGGCGAGGATCAGAGGCAAGAGAGGCAGGGACCTCCACCGGATATGAATGCCCAGATGCTAGCTGGGATGAATAGATTCTTCGCACAGTTTGCGTGGAACAATGCCGCGGTGGCAGCTAGGCTGACAAGGCTTGAGGCTACTTACGAGCGATTCATGAAGATGCGTCCTAAGGAGTTTTCAGGGACGACGGACCCTATGATTGCCGAGGGCTGGATCAAGTCCCTCGAGTTTATGGAGTTTGGAGATGCAGACAGAGTGCGCTGTGCCACCTATTTATTCGGAGGAGATGCCCGCTTATGGTGGGAAGGAGCATCCAAAGCCCTGAACTTGGCTATACTGAGCTGTACACACTTCACGGAGGTATTATACTCCAAATATTTTACTGAAGAGGTGCGCTCCAGGTTGACTACAGAGGTCA
The DNA here is from genome assembly GCF_022965805.1 of Primulina eburnea. NCBI lineage: Eukaryota > Viridiplantae > Streptophyta > Magnoliopsida > Lamiales > Gesneriaceae > Primulina > Primulina eburnea. The sequence goes on from NC_133108.1 coordinate 17,333,325, forward strand.
TGACCATGAGGCAGGGAGATTCGACTGTTATAGAGTTCATTCAGAAGTTTGAGAGGGGCTGCCATTTTGTGCCCCTTATTGCGAATGATGCGGGTGCCAAGCTGAGGCATTTTCTGAATGGCCTGCGACCGATCTTACGGCGAGATGTTAGGGTAGGTGATCCTACTACATATGATGTTGCTATCTCCAGAGCACTAACGGCAGAAAAGGATCAGATTGACATTGAGAGAGACCGTCAAGGGAAGCGACCATTCCAGGCACCGCACCGTCCTCCTCCTCCTCAGCAGCAGCAGAATAAGAGGCATTTCCACGGTCCACTCGGAAACAGAGGCCAGCAGCAGTAGCGGGGACGCGCAGTCCCTAAGACCTTTGAGCACCCAGTCTGTCCCAAGTGCACTCGCCGCCATGCTGGAGTATGTATGTATGGCTCAGGGAAGTGTTACAAGTGTGGTAGCCCAGACCACGTGCTGACGCAGTGCCCTCAGAGGAACCTGCCTACCTAAGGCAGGGTGTTTGCTCTCCATGCAGCGGAGACGAACCCGGAGACCATTCTTTTGACAGGTACCTTTAAGCTTTAAATTAATATTTGAATTTCAAAGTTTCGGGAATCGGGAATAAGATTTTGAACTTAGAAATTGCGATAGGATTGCATGCTCTATTCAATATTGTTTTGGGGAAACTAGGCTAGAAGAACTGTGACCTTCGCATGTCTATAAGTTAGTCCTTGCAACTATTGGGTTAGCTTGATGTTCCAACCTTTCAGGGAGAATTTTTATAGCCTGTTCCGCTACGAAAGCCTTGATAGATTCAGGGGCTACCCATTCATTTCATCTCAGAGGTCTTTGCGAATTTCCTCAAACTTAAGACCATCGGGCTTGATACAGCGTTTTCAGTGGTATTACCCTCTGGAGAGGAGATGACAGCTACGAATGTGATCCGAGACATAGACCTCGAGCTCCATGGAAATCTTGTTTATGCGGATCTTATTGTATTGCCGATGCCATAGTTTGACATCATTCTGGGATGGATTGGCTACTGAGGAACAGAGTTTTGATCGACTTCCAGCGGAGATCTGTTTTAGTCCGACCGCCAGGGATGGAGCAATTCCTATTTGAGCAAGACATGTACTTTCCTTTACCGCGCATTATACCTTGTGTCCAGGCTAGGAAGCTCATGCGTAGAGGGTGTCTTGAATTTTAACGAATTTCATATCAGTTCCCGAGGCACCCAGTCAGTCAGCCTCAGATGTCCCAGTTGTCAGGGATTTCCTAGACGTTTTTCCAGATGACGTCTCTGGTTTGCCACCTGTGCGAGAGGTGGAATTTTCTATTGAGCTTATGCCGGGTACCGCACCGATATCAAAAGCACCGTACCAATTAGAACCGACAGAGATGGCAGAACTAAAGAAGCAGATTCAGGAGCTTCTAGACAAAGAGTTAATTCGCACGAGTTTTTCACCATGGGGTGCGCCAGTGTTGTTTGTGAAGAAGAAGGATGGGTCCATGAGGCTATGTATTGACTACCGGGAATTGAACAGGGTTACAGTCAAAAACAAATACCCACTCCTGCGGATTGAGGATTTATTTGATCAGTTGCAGGGAGCTTCAGTATTCTCCAAGATTGATCTGCATTCTGGTTATCACCAGTTGAGGGTGAAAGACGCCGATGTTTCGAAGACTGCCTTCAGGACTCATTATGGCCAATACGAGTTCCTTGTGATGCCGTTTGGTATGACGAATGCGCCAGCGATCTTCATGGATCTCATGAATCGCGTATTTCAGCCGTATCTTGATCAGTTCGTGATAGTATTCAAAGACGACATTCTTGTCTACTCAAAGTATCGCGAGGATCACAGCAGACACCTGACCACAGTGTTGCAGACCTTGCAGAAGCACACGTTTTTCGCCAAGTTCAGTAAGTGCGAATTCTGGTTAGAGAAGGCGGCGTTCTTAGGCCACATTGTTTCTAGCAGCGGTATTGAGGTAGACCCAGCAAAAGTTGCAGCAGTCAGAGATTGGGTTGTGCCGCAGAATGCATCTGAGATCCGCAGTTTTCTTGGGTTAGCAGGATATTATCGGAAATTCATTCAGGGATTCTCCTCTATCGTAGTTCCACTCACATCGTTGACAAAGAATAATGTGAATTTTTCAAGGCCCGGTGAGTTTGTTCTGTATACCGATGCTTCGAAGCTCGGTCTTGGCGCAGTATTGATGCAGCATGGGAAGGTGATAGCATATGCTTCTCGACAGTTAAAACGCCACGAGAAGAATTACCCTACCCATGATCTAGAGTTGGCCGCAGTAGTTTTTTCCTTGAAGATTTGGAGGCATTATTTGAATGAAGAGATGCCAGATCTTTACCGACCATAAGAGCATCAAGTACTTCTTTACGCAGAAAGAGCTGAACATGCGTCAGAGGCGTTGGTTGGAGCTTGTTAAGGATTATGACTGTGACATTGGCTACCATCCAGGTAAAGCTAATGTGGTTGAAGATGCATTGAGCAGGAAAGTCGCAGTGATGACTCATTTAGCTGTTTCTAGACCTCTTCAGTTTGAGATACAGAGGTTTGATCTAGAGACTTACCCTTGAGATAGAGTTCTCCGTCTATCTACTTTGGCGATTCAGTCTTCCCTTCTAGACCGTATCCGCAGTGGTCAGTTAGCAGATGAGCAGTTGGCCAAGTGGAAGCAGAGAGATGAGGCCAAGGGCAGTGTGTTGTATTCAGTCAGCGACGGTATAGTTAGATACCGAGACAGGATGTGGGTTCCTAGCAGTGATACTATCCGAGCAGATATTCTATCAGAGGCCCACATGTCGCCGTACTCTATTCATCCAGGGAGTACGAAGATGTACAGAGATCTGCAGTTATTGTATTGGAGGCCCGGAATGAAGAAGGACATCAAACATTTTGTATCCGAGTGTCTGACCTGTCAGCTTGTGAAAGCAGAGCATCAGAGACCAGCAGGTATGCTCAAGCCCCTTCCTATTCCCGAGTGGAAGTGGGAGAATGTTACCATGGATTTTGTTGTCGGTTTGCCGAAGTCAGTCAGAGGATCGAATGCTATATGGGTGATTGTTGAGCCGTCTTACCAAATCAGCGCACTTCTTGCCGATTAAGACGACTTTCACCATGCTTCAGTATGCAGAGTTGTATATCCGGGAGATAGTCCGACTTCATGGTATTCCTGTTTCGATAGTATCTGACCGAGATCCTAGATTCATTTCCTCCTTTTGGAAGAGTCTGCATTCAGCGATGGGTACGAAGTTGTTGTTTAGCACAGCTTTCCACCCTCAGACAGATGGTCAGTCAGAGAAAGTTATACAGATTTTAGAGGATCTTCTCCGTGCTTGCGTCATTGATTTCTCAGGGAGTTGGGAGTCGAAGCTGCCATTGGTAGAGTTCACCTATAACAACAGTTTTCAGTCGTCTATAGGTATGGCTCCGTATGAAGCACTGTATGGTCGTAAGTGCAGATCGCCTATTCATTGGGATGAAGTAGGGGAAAGAGCAGAGTTGGGTCCGGAGATCATTCATCAGACCACCGATGTAGTGGTCAAGATCCGTAGGATGAGGACTGCTCACAGTAGACAGAAGAGTTATGCAAATCAGCGAAGGAGAGATCTAGAGTTTGCAGTCGGCGACCATGTCTTTGTGAAGATAGCACCTATGAAAGGTGTTATGAGATTTGGGAAGAAAGGGAGGCTCAGTCCGAGATTCATTGGACCATTTGAGATTCTCGATAGGGTTGGGACGCTAGCTTATCGTGTTGCTCTTCCTCCGAATCTGGCCGGAGTACACAATGTGTTCCACGTCTCTATGCTGAGGAAGTATATGGCAAATCCTTCCCATGTCCTGAACTTTGAGCAGTTGCAGCTCACTCCGAACATGTCTTATGAGGAGATACCAGTGCAAATCTTAGACAGATAGGAGAAGAAGCTTCGAAACAAGCTGGTTAAGCGAGTGAAAGTCAAATGGCTTAATCATTCAGAGGAGGAAGCTACGTGGGAGTCTGAGCCAGAGATGAGGAGTCGGTATCCCGAGTTATTTGGTGAGTTTTAATTTCGAGGACGAAATTTCTTTTAAGGGGAGATGATTGTAGAACCCGTAAATTGGACTGCGTATAAGCCAATTTAAATTAAAATGATTTTTATTGCATGAATATTTAAATTTTTTTCTTTAAATTTATTTATTTTACGCAGTAGTTTAATTGTTACCTTTTCAGTTAAATAAGTGAGGCCGGACTGGAGTTGGAGTACTGAGATAAAAATTAAGAAAACATTCTTAGAATTTATTTTAGTTAAATAATAAGTTAATTTTTATGTAAAAGAAAGTGTAAGAATTTAATTAATTATTTAAAGACAAGTAGTGGATAAATTTCTTTGGTATTTTATTTAATGGTTTTAAAGCATTAAATGCATGTTTATTTCATTAATTTGTATTTAAATATTTTATTCATTTTATGCATAGTTCATGCATGGTAGAATTATGAAACGTCTCGTGTTCTTCTATTTAAAATGCACTAGAAAATTTTTTTTTAAAAATTCGGCCAGCTCAAATAATATATGAAAATATAAAATATTTTGCACTTATTAGAATAAACCTCAATCAACTAGTATTTAAAAATTCGAGTGAAATTGTCGTAAAGTAAAATCGTCTACTGTTTTACCAAGCCTAAAAAGCAATAAGTTGAAAAGTATAGCTCATACTAAACCTCTCAAAAACCTCTCAAAAGCATAAATAAAAATCGTAAAAATCTTTAACTTAAATCATAAAGCATAATGCGGAAATGTAGCGCTGGTCCTCGGGTTGTGTACACCTTCAGTCCAGTATCATCACCCATCAAGACCTCCCTCAATACCACCTGCATCCATCACACCTAGTGAGTCTAAAGACTCAACACACCAAATCTTTGTAACAAATAATACATAATAAAACCACATGCAACAGTGAAAATACTTTTACAAAAAAAATAACATTTTCGTGATATGCATAACATGAACCTCACCTTTACCTTTTCCTCAATCATAACATGACATAATCTTTTCATGATCATTAACATTATCTTTTCCTTTATTGATTCAGATCGTTAATTGTGACTTTTCTCAATCCTCAAAAGTCGATGGTACCATCTACATGAAACCACAGTACTGGCCGACGGGGACATCAGCGACACAGGATCGTCAACTGAGCCTTGGCCTATCCTCAATCATAACCTCATATCCTCAAATCCTCAGTCACAATTACTTTACTTTCATCAAGGTTTTCATCACTTTATAAAATCATGCATAAACATATTTTCTTTTGAAACCAAGTATGGACCATGTATTTTAAATGTCAACTTAAATCATAAAATTTCATGGACATTTAAAATAAATCATAAATAAATCATGAACATTTCATAAACATGTAAAAACAATGATCATAATATCATAAAAACAGCATTTAGGGCACTGCCATGACCTTTACTAATTTCTACGTGTAAAAAGACCGTTTTACCCCTAATCGTGACATTTTCGTTTCTTACTTTTTTTTTCTTGATTTCTCGACTCTAACAAGTCCCAAATAATTATTTAAGCTTATATAAATTTTTCGTAATTTCATTTGGCTTAAAACTTAGACTTTTACACTTATCTTTTCTTTATTATTTTAACGGTGTTTTAATCCCGAAAAATACCAAACTTTAACATAAAATTCCTAAATTCAAAATTTAGTCTTTTTATATTATTTTAGCCCTTATGGATCATGACTTGACCCCCGCGAGCCGTTTTCCAAATTTTCTTTATTTTAAAACTCATTTTGACACCTAAACTTCGACCTCGAGCCATCTCTTAATTTTTACCGAGTTACCCTCGAACCATATCGAACCGAAACTTGCCCAACATCCTAAATCAACCTACTGGACAATCAAACCATTAAAAACCCTCACCCAAAGTCAAAAACGGGGCCCCTCAAGACCCTGCATGTGCTGGCCGAGAATCACACTTGGCATGGGTTCCATATTTGTGACCGTGTGAGTCCAGCCAACGCTCTACCGCCCGAACCCAACCCAAGGACGCTTACTTAGGACACTAGTGAACCCTCCTAGCCCAGCCCGTGCCCCACGCAACGATCCTCCATAGCCTGGAAGTGGCGCAACCCTGCACAAATCTGTGCAGGTTCTCGGGTGGAGTCCTAGCCACGCTAGGACTCTTTCCCGAGCCCTCGGTTCGAGTCCAAGCATGGCTAGGACTCTCGCCCTGACTCATGACACCCCTGGCTACGTCCTGGCCCAAGCCAAGTCCAAGCCTCACCCTTAAACCGAGAAGCCCGAACGCAAAACTCACGACAGCAGCCTTCGGTTTTTGATTCCTTGTTTTCTTTGTTTTCTGCCGATGGTGGGTGGGTGTTTGTGGCTTTTTTTTCCTTGAACACTTTACCTAAACTTCATATAACATCATGGCAGTCCCTAAACACCAACAAGACATGACTTGGTACATAAAAATCATTAGTTCATAGCATGTACATGAGAAAAACGAATTTTCTGGAATAAATCTTCAAGTTCTCCATGCATACATATTTTAAATTGATACTATGATGTAGTGGATGAGAAAAGGAAGATTTTAGGCGTGCCTTTGCGTCATAAACGCACGAAATACCGACGGCGACAAAGAACGGAGAGAACCGAGGCTAGGTTCACTAAAAACCTTAAGGGAAAAGCTGTTGTCACTCTCGCCGAGACTTGCTGTGCGCCAAGGGAAGCTTTTGCTTTGGTAACAATTTTGGGCGGCGTGAAAGTGTGTGTATAGTTTAGGTTTTTAATTGTTTTTATATGCTAATCAATTTTATTAATTAGGCTTAAGGCCTATTAAATTTTAATTAAGCCCACTAGCACAAGGTAGCTTTAAATAAACTAAAAAAAAATGTTTTCAAAAATATGAGAAAACCATCTCCCTTAAATTAAATAATTTAAAATTAATTATTTAATTAAAACATTTTTCAGCCCTTGGTCTCCGTTCCTCGATCGTCACTTGAATAACCTTAAAAATGTAATTTCATGCAGAATGACAATAAAATCATAATAAGCATGTATGTCACATAATTAATTAGCCATTTAAATAAATTACTCATTTTTTTCCTAATTTCTAGACTTGCATGCAGTTGGATTACGACGCCTTAATTTTTGGACCTTACAATTCCTCCCCCCCTTAAATAAAATTTCGTTCTCGAAATTAGAACTTACCGAATAACTCTGGATAGCGGCTCAACAAGTCCCTCTCGGTTTCCCAAGTAGCTTCCTCCTCCGAGTGATTCAGCCACTTGACCTTGACCATTGGAATGACCTTATTACGCAGTCTTCTCTCTTGCCTTGCTAAGATCTGGACAGGCCTTTCCTCATACGTAATATGTGGAGTTAGTTGAAGAGGTTCATAATTAAGTACATGTGATGGATTAGACATGTACTTCCGCAGCATTGAAACATGGAACACGTTGTGAACTTCTGAAAGTGCAGGTGGCAATGCCACTCTATAGGCTAGTGTCCCAATCCTCTCCAAAATCTCAAACGGACCTATAAATCTTGGACTAAGGTTTCCTTTCCTGCCAAAGCGCATAACTCCCTTCATAGGAGCTATTTTCACAAACACGTGGTCGCCCACTGCAAACTCTAAGTCCCTTCGTGTCTTGTCCGCATAACTCTTCTGTCGGATTTGTGCAGTCTTCACTCTCTCACGAATTTTGACCATATGAATAGGAGATCTACATTTCCTTCCATAGAGTGCCTCAAAAGGAGCCATCCCAATTGCTGATTGGAAGCTGTTATTGTAGGTGAACTCCACTAGAGGTAATTTCGGTTCCCAACTGCCTTGGAAATCGATAACACAAGCTCGTAGTAGATCCTCCAAAATCTGTATAACTCTTTCTGACTGACCATCGGTTTGAGGATGGAACGCTGTACTGAACAATAACTTGGTCCCCATCGCTGCATGCAGACTTTTCCAAAAAGAGGACGTGAATCTCGGATCCCTGTCAGAAACAATAGAAACTGGAATCCCATGCAGACGAACTATCTCCCGAATATACAATTCTGCATGCTGAACCATGGTGAATGTCGTCTTAATAGGTAGAAAATAAGCTGATTTCGTAAGACGATCAACTATCACCCAAATGGAAATCGATCCTTTCCCAGTCTTCGGCAATCCCACTACAAAGTCCATAGTGATATTCTCCCATTTCCACTCGGGAATAGGGAGTGGCTTTAATTTCCCTGCTGGTTTCTGCCTTGACTTGCTGACAAGTCAAACACTCGGATACGAATCTCAAAATGTCTCCCTTCATGCCTGGCCACCAATACAACAACTGCAAATCTCTATACATCTTTGTACTGGCCAGATGAATGAAATATGGTGTGTCATGGGCTTCCCTCACAATCAGATCTCTCAAAGAATCGCCACTAGGAACCCATAGACGGTTTCGATAACTTACTAAACCATCCACCACTGAATATAAATTCCGGCCCTTGGCTTCATCTCTAGCTCTCCACTTTTGCAACTGCTCATCAGTAGACTGTCCGTCTCGGATCCTATCTCTCAATGTCGACTGGACTGATAATGTGGCAAGATTAGGGGCCTCGCCCCTAGCATATACTGCAAGCTCAAACCGCTGTATCTCGGACTGCAACGGTCTTTGGAGTGATAAATGAGTGATAACTGCTGCCTTTCTGCTCAATGCGTCTGCCACTACATTAGCTTTCCCCGGATGGTAGCTAATGTCACAATCATAATCCTTCACTAACTCAAGCCATCTGCGTTGTCTCATATTCAACTCCCTTTGGGTGAAGAAATACTTCAAACTTTTATGATCGGTGAATATCTTGCACTTCTCCCCATACAGGTAGTGTCTCCAAATTTTCAGTGCGAAGACTACCGCTGCAAGCTCAAGATCATGAGTAGGGTAGTTCTTTTCATGGATTTTCAACTGCCGCGACGCATAGGCGATAACTCGGTTGTTTTGCATAAGAACTGCGCCCGAACCAAGTTTAGAAGCGTCGGTATAAAGGACGTACTCCCCTTGCCCCGATGGCATAGATAACACTGGTGCTGATATCAAGGCTTGCTTCAACTTGTCAAAACTGTCTTGACACTCGGGTCACCAAATAAACTTTGCATTTTTCTTTGTCAAGGCGGTCATAGGTACCGCTATAGATGACAACCCCTGAATAAACTTGCGGTAATAGCCAGCTAGTCCCAAGAAACTGCGAATCTCGGTGACGCTCTTCGGCACTGGCCACTCTTTCACTGCCTCTACCTTACTCGGATCAACTTCCACTCCACTGCTGGAAATGATGTGGCCTAAAAATGCCACTCTATCAAGCCAAAACTCGCACTTGCTGAATTTTGCAAAAAGCTTCCTGTCTAACAGTACTTGCAGTGCTGTTCTCAGATGGCGGCTATGCTCCTCTCTGCTCTTGGAATAGATCAATATGTCGTCGATGAAGACAATATAAACTGATCCAGATACGACTGAAATACGCGATTCATTAGATCCATGAAGATCGCTGACGGATTGGTCAACCCGAATGGCATGACCAAAAACTCATAGTGCCCATATCTAGTTCTGAATGCTGTCTTATGGACATCTGTTTCTTTCACTTTCAACTGATGGTATCCCGAACGCAGATCAATCTTAGAGAAAATCGATGCTCCTTGCAACTGGTCAAATAAATCTTCGATTCTTGGCAGTGGATACTTATTTTTGATAGTGACCCTGTTGAGCTCTCGATAATCGATGCACAGACGCATACTACCATCCTTCTTTTTCACAAATAATACCGGTGCGCCCCATTGGGAGTAACTAGGGCGAATGAAACCCTTGTCTAACAAGTCCTGTATCTGATCTTTCAATTCTTTCATTTCTGTAGGTGCTAGACGATAGGGTGCTTTTGATATAGGAACTGTGCCCGGCACTAGATCAATAGAGAATTCCACCTCACGATCGGGCGGAATGCCAGAAACGTCCTCAGGAAAGACGCTAGGAAAATCTCTCACAATGGCAACATCCTCTAACTTCTGACTGATAGACTCCTGAGCAGTAGTGACGCATGCTAGATAAGCTGAGCATCCTCGCTTAATAAGCTTCCTCGCACATAAACAAGAGATAACGTGCGGCATTTGCTTGATCCTCGCCGCCTCAAAAACAAACGGTTTACCATTAGGCGGTCGAATAGACACTGATCGCTGACTGAAATCAATCGACGCTCCATTCACTGATAGCCAATCCATCCCAAGTATAATATCGAATCCGAGCATAGGGAGCACAATAAGATCAGCCTGAACTACATTTTTTAATAAACGAAGCTCCAGATCCTTGACAATTTTAGACGTGAGCATCTGATCACCGGATGGAATCGAAACTTTGAAACCCAAACCCATGTCTTGAGGAGTAATATTCAGTCTTTTGATGAAGGTTTCAGATATGAAGGAATGTGTAGCTCCTGAATCTAGCAATGCATAGGTAGCTACACCTAGAATGATAATCCTCCCTGCGGTGAAAGATGTCTTTAAAATATTTTCGAGTTGAAACTTAAGGATTTTACTATCATTAGTTTTCCCCAAATTCATAAGAAGATTTTGCGTTGAACTTAAGCATTTCGTGAAAATTGTACTTTAGCCCTTAAATTTTCGTATGTTATGCATTCTAGTCCCCCAATTTTTGATAATTGCACTATGGCCCTTAAATTTTCGCATAAATCAATTTAGTCTCTTAAAAATTTTCGGAAATTACCCCTTAGTACTCAAGGTTTCGGTATTATAAATTGATCCCTTACCGTTTTGATTTCTTACGCTTTGGTCCCTTAATTAGCGAAAATTGCATCCTAGTTCCTAAGTTTTCGAATTTTGCACTTTTAACCCCCAAATTGCGGAAATTGCATCGAAATCCCTTGCCACAAATTCGAAAAACCCAAAGATTAATCGGTTATGATATTTTTTAATTTGGCCCTAAAACTTTTTATTTGGAAACATAACATCCTTTTCATAAAATAAGTCACCAAATTCATAACATTTTCTAGGGTTCTTAAAATCATAACTTAAACCCCACTAAGAAGAGCATGCGACCTAAATTCCACTAAGTTAAATCTTGTTTCCCAAATCAATCCTAGTAACCAATTTAACATTTCATGCAAGAATAGGCACTATAAAAATGTTAAATAACTAGGTTACCTGTGATAAGAGTAGTGTCTGCTTCTTCCTCCGCTTCCTCGGCATTCATAACATACGCTCGCCCTACAGTAGGTGTCTTTCTCTTTGGGCAATCAACAGATTTGTGCCCATTTTCCTTGCAGTAGAAACACTTGTAGGTCCCCCATTCGCACTTGCCAAGATGCGGCCGATTACATTCTTTGCAGGGTTGCCTCTCAGTAGGCGGTGGTGCTCCTTGATTCTGTGGCCTCTGCTGCCCTTGCTTCTTGATTTGACCTTGGGGTTTTTGAGGCCCTTGAGGTCTAGGTGGACCCGTATTCTGCTTCTTGCTTGGCTGACTGTTATTATGGTGTTGTTGCCTTTTACGCTGAATTTCAAAATCAATATCCTTCAAAGCTTGCTCATACTTGAAGGCACAAGTAGTGGCGGTAGCATAATCTAATGGATGCATCATCATAACATTGTTGCGTAGAGAAGGACGTAGACCATACATGAAGTGCCTAAGCTTTTCTGCAGGATCTCTCGCAATAAGGGGTACAAAGTGACAACCCCTATCAAATTTCTTCACAAAGTCGGCAACAGACAAGTCTCCCTGTCGGAGGCTCATAAACTCCCTCTTTAGTCGGCCTCTAACATCCGCAGTAAAAAATTCTCATAGAAAATTTCTTTGAATTGTGGCCAAGTGATAGTAGCAAGGTTAACACCATGCTCGACCCCCTCCCACCAAAGTGAAGCATCATCCCTAAGCAGGTAAGTGGTACACCTCACACGGTCAGCATCTCCCATATTCAGATAATGGAAGTGTACCTCAAGAGAACGAATCCAGCTCTCGGCAGCAAATGGATCGGTGGTGCCTTAGAATTCCTTCGGCCCTAGCCTCCGGAATTGATCATAGATGTCCTGTGGTGGCCTAGGTGTCTGTTGTGTCTGCTGCTGCTGCTGTAACTGCTGTAACTGTAACTATAGCTGCTGCTGCTGCAACTGCTGTTGCTGTAACTGTTGCTCGAATAAACGAGCCATCCCCTCAAGAGCACGAGTAGCAGCATCTTGTGGTGGTGGTGGAGGTCCATTCCCTTGGTTGTTTTCTTGACGGTTAACACTGTTCTCCTCTTGGTTTTCAGTGACAGGGGCACGTCGAGGAGGCATTTTATCTGAACGTTTCCAAACTTCTAACGTAACCAACATGCATTTAAATCTACGTTCGCTAATCATGTGAAAATTCATAACATAAATGGCAACTTAAGCATGCAGAGCAAAATACTTGAAATACTAGTAAACATGTAGCATAATCGTGTGGTATTCATAACGTCGTGCAGGTAATATCATAAAATCACATAAAGCATGTAAAACTTACAACTTTGAGGCTTGACGACTGATCTTCTCGGCGATGATGGTGGCACAACCCTTTACAGGACCTTTGCTCTGATACCAACTGAAACGTCTCGTGTTCTTCTGTTTAAAATGCACTAGAAATTTTATTTTTACTTTTTTTTAAATTCGGCCAGCTCAAATAATATATGAAAATATTTTACCTCAATCAACTAGTATTTAAAAATTCGAGTGAAATTGTCGTAAAGTAAAATCGTCTACTGTTTTACCAAGCCTAAAAAACAATAAGTTGAAAAGTATAGCATATACTAAACCTCTCAAAAACCTCTCAAAAGCATAAATAAAAATCGTAAAAATCTTTAACTTAAATCATAAAGCATAATGCGGAAATGTAGCGCTGGTCCTCGGGTTGTGTACACCTTCAGTCCAGTAGCATCACCCATCAAGACCTCCCTCAATACCACCTGCATCCATCACACCTAGTGAGTCTAAAGACTCAACACACCAAATCTTTGTAACAAATAATACATAATAAAACCACATGCAACAGTGAAAATACTTTTACAAAAAAAATAACATTTTCGTGATATGCATAACATGAACCTCACCTTTACCTTTTCCTCAATCATAACATGACATAATCTTTTCATGATCATTAACATTATCTTTTCCTTTATTGATTCAGATCGTTAATTGTGACTTTTCTCAATCCTCAAAAGTCGATGGTACCATCTACATGAAACCACAGTGCTGGGCGACGGGGACATCAGCGACACAGGATTGTCAACTGAGCCTTGGCCTATCCTCAATCATAACCTCATATCCTCAAATCCTCATAGTCACAATTACTTCACTTTCATCAAGGTTTTCATCACTTTATAAAATCATGCATAAACATATTTTCTTTTGAAACCAAGCATGCACCATATATTTTAAATGTCAACTTAAATCATAAAATTTCATGGACATTTAAAATAAATCATAAATAAATCCTTAACATTCCATAAACATGTAAAAAAAATGATCATAATATCATAAAAACAGCATTTAGGGCACTACCATGACCTTTACTAATTTCTAGGTGTAAAAAGACCGTTTTACCCCTAATCGTGACATTTTCGTTTCTGCCTTTTTTTCTTGATTTCTCAACTCTAACAAGTCCCAAATAATTATTTAAGCTTATATAAATTTTTCGTAATTTCATTTGGCTTAAAACTTAGACTTTTACACTTATCTTTTCTTATTTATTTTAACGGTGTTTTAATCCCGAAAAATACCAAACGTTAACATAAAATTCCTAAATTCAAAATTTAGTATTTTTATATTATTTTAGCCCTTATGGATCACGACTCGACCCCCACGAGCCGTTTTCCAAATTTTCTTTATTTTAAAACTCATTTTGACACCTAAACTTCGACCCCGAGCCATCTCTTAATTTTTACCGAGTTACCCTCGGACCATATCAAACCGAAACTTGCCCAACATCCTAAATCAACCTACTGGACAATCAAACCATTAAAAACCCTCACCCAAAGTCAAAAACGGGGCCCCTCAAGACCCTGCATGTGCTGGCCGAGAATCACACTTGGCATGGGTTCCATATTTGTGATCGTGTGAGTCCAGCCAACGCTCTACCGCCCGAACCCAACCCAAGGACGCTTACTTAGGACACTAGTGAACCCTCCTAGCCCAGCCCGTTCCCCACGCAACGAGCCTCCATATCCTGGAAGTGGCGCAACCCTGCACAAATCTGTGCAGGTTCTCGGGTGGAGTCCTAGCCGCGCTAGGACTCTTTCCCGAGCCCTCGGTTCGAGTCCTAGCATGGCTAGGACTCTCGCCCTGACTCATGACACCCCTGGCTACGTCCTGGCCCAAGCCAAGTGCAAGCCTCACCCTTAAATCGAGAAGCCCGAACGCATAACTCACGACAGCAGCCTTCGGTTTTTGATTCCTTGTTTTCTTTGTTTTCTGCCGATGGTGAGTGGGTGTCTGTGGCTTTGTTTTCCTTGAACACTTTACCTAAAGTTCATATAACATCATGGCAGTCCCTAAACACCAACAAGACATGACTTGGTACATAAAAATCATTAATTCATAACATGTACTTGAGAAAAACGAATTTTCTGGAATAAATCTTCAAGTTCTCCATGCATACATATTTTAAATTGATACTATGATGTAATGGATGAGAAAAGGAAGATTTAGGCGTGCCTTTGTGTCGTAAACGCACGAAATACCGACGGCGACAAAGAACGGAGAGAACCGAGGCTAGGTTCACTAAAAACCTTAAGGGAAAAGCTGTTGTCACTCTCGGCCGAGACTTGCTGTGCGCCAAGGGAAGCTTTTGCTTTGGTAACAATTTTGGGCGGCGTGAAAGTGTGTGTATAGTTTAGGTTTTTAATTGTTTTTATATGCTAATCAATTTTATTAATTAGGCTTAAGGCCTATTAAATTTTAATTAAGCCCACTAGCACAAGGTAGCTTTAAATAAACTAAAAAAAAAACGTTTTCAAAAATATGAGAAAACCATCTCCCTTAAATTAAATAATTTAAAATTAATTATTTAATTAAAACATTTTTCAGCCATTGGTCTCCGTTTCTCGATCGTCACTTGAATAACTTTAAAAATATAATTTCATGCAGAATGGCAATAAAATCATAATAAGCATGTATGTCACATAATTAATTAGCCATTAAAATAAATTACTCATTTTTTTCCTAATTTCTAGACTTGCATGCAGTTGGATTACGACGCCTTAATTTTTGGACCTTACAAATTATTTTGGTAATTTTAAAGGTTCATGCATTAAAGATTTTTAAGTTTCATTTCGCGCTCGAACGAGGAACAAAGACCGGAGAATCTTCAGGAAAATTATTTTTTTATTTACATAATTTATTTTTATTAATTAATATAAGGTATTTTTAAGCATATTTTTCTAAAACGGGATTTTATTGGGTAGTTATACTCGCAGGATTTTAATTTTAACGGTACGTAAATTTTATCGAATCGGGAGAATTTTTGAGGCTTCGGCTAATATTTTCAAAATCTTTCTGACACGAAATATTTTTCGGGATTGTGTTTGAATTTAATGGGTCTACTTTTAAACTTGTTAGGCTTATATATTTTTTTTTAAAATTTAATTAACAAATAAAGGGCCATTAGTTGAATTTTTAACCATTTAATTATTGTACAAGTGGTGACCCTATATCTATTATTCTTTAAACCAACCGACACCCTCTTCATTCCTCTTTATTCTCTCGGTTCCAACCATTTCCCCACCACCTTTCCTCTCTCGTTTAATTATTTAATCCATCAGCTAAGGTCTCGGATCTTGCTTGTCTTGCAATAAAGAATTTCTTCGGCTTTCGGCTCGTTTCCCTCCCGCATTCTGCATCATTCAGGCACGCACGTACTTTTTTTTCTCTTCATACACGCTCGCTGATAGTATACTGATCTTTATGAAAATGCATGAAAGTTTATAGATCCAGCCTTGTGCATGCATGATTTTTCGGTTTTTCTTTGAATGCTTGCATTTTTCGGTTGCTACTCATAATCTTGCTGATGTGTGGTGCAAGGGGCTGCTGTATAAGGTTGTCAAGGGCCTGTACAGCCCATGGTTGTAGAGGTTTAGGTGCTGGTGTGAGCAGCTTGTTTGGGTTTTGATGATTAAGGGTGAGGGCCGATCGGTTGTGAGGTGTGTGGTTCGATCCAAGCTCCTGTTACACCAGCTGTGCGAGGGCTTGATCCAGCACAGGATCAGACCCTGGGGAGGTCTGAGATGGGGCTGGGATAGCTCGAACTACGCTGGAGTTGCCGGATCAAACGACCAAGCCATGTTTTGAAAGGTTGACGCGGTAGGAACTCCTTGGTGTCTAGCGGTCGTTGGTCTTGTGCAGCTTGCATGGAGCTAAAGCCGTGTGTCTAGTGTGTCAAGTAGAGTCCCTAGGTGGTCAAGGAGAGGTCGGTTCATGGCTGGTACGTTGGGTGGGGTTAATGGAGTGAGTTTTAGGGAAGGTATTGCACAAGGGAGGGAAATTGGAGAGGCCGAGAGTTATGCTATTTTTTCTGGAATTTTCAGCCATGGGTTTAGGGGATTGGTTATATTGTTTTATGAATTTTAAGTGTTTGTAAGATATGGTAAAAAGTTTAGGAAAATTCGGTTAAGTTTCGAATCGATTCGGGTTAAAACCGGGACACCGGTACAAGTTTTAAAACAATTCGGTTATGTTATGATATGGGCTCGAGTTTACGTCTAAAAAATACTTTTAAATATGTTTTGGGACATTTTTTATGAGTTTGGTAAGTGTTGGATCAAAATAAGGAGTTTTGGATTTATCGGGGATTTAATCGCCGTACGAAACATTAATTAAAGGATTAATTGAAACGCCTAGATTTAAGCTTAATAAAATTATGGAAAATTATATTTAAGCTCAAATAATTATTAGAAGTCTAAGTTTTTAAATTGGGAATTTTATGCTAAGGTTTGGTTTAATTCGGGATTAAAACGCATTAATAGGTTATATTTAAAGATTAATTTAAAAGTCATAGATTTAGGCCAAATAAAAATATGGGAAAGTTCTTGTAAGCTTAAATAATTATTTGGGACGTGTTAGAGTCAATGAAATTAAGAAAATGTCAAAGAAGTGAAATTTTACGTCTATGAGCAAAATGGTCATTTTTCACCCGAGGAGAGATTTTGGTCAAGGCAGCGCCTTGAGCACAAATCATGATATTTTTAAATGTTCATGCATCACGATTACGATTTTTTTTACGCTATTACAATAATTATGGTGCATGCTTGGTTTAAAGGAATTAAGAGAGAAAAAGTGAGAAAGTGAAGAACACTCCGTCTCCGCCGTGTCGCGTCGTTATTTCGTTTGTTTTCTGTCAAAACAAACCAAGGCATGTTTATATCTTCTTTCATACTTCAATCAAGCCATAAAGGTATTTTTTTAAAAATATCGCAAGTACATGATTTTAATGCAAGAAGATCGAAATGATTAATATTTAATTATGTTATTTAATTATATTACGTGCAAAAATATAAAATATTCATTTTTTAGATTTATGCGATATGGCTTGTGGTCACTTTACTACCATGGGATTATTACTTCACCCGGTCGTCAATTACCGGTCAGTTATTGGCATTACTTCATCCGGTCGTCAGTTGCCGGCCAGTTCAGTTGTTTCACCCAGTATACTGTGGCAGTAGTCTGATCAGACAAACATTACTAAACCCGGTCGCCAGTTACCGGTCCGGTCTCCAGTTACCGGTCAGTTCAGTTCAGGGGCCACTTGCGTAGACCATAATCTCACCAGAAAATTATTACATGCTATTTCATTACAGGGCTCCAAGGAGCAAACATTTTCACTTACGATTTTCAGTTCAGTTATGCACGTATTATAATTACTCATCATCAGTTATTTTCACTTTATGCCTCATTACATGATATTTCCACTTTGCATGCGATTTTATTATTATTATTGTTATCTACGATATATACATGCTGAGTCTTTAGACTCACTAGACTTGATTGTTGTAGGTACTGATGAGGTCGGGACCGAGGGCGGGGACCAGTGAGCTAGCTTGGGTCAGCTGTATTAGGAACCCGAGGACCTCATTTGCAGCATTTACTATTTTATTTCAAAATCAGATTTTTATCTTTAGTTGAATTATTTTAAATTGTTATTTTGCAAACATTATTATTTCCGCTGTGCTATTTTTAAAAATGGAATACTTTTATCAGTTATTTTTATGAATGAGGCTTGTTATTTATTTTAAAAAAAATAATCCGCAAATTTTCAAGAACGAATTTTCGGGCCTTTAAAAGTCTTGTGAACCTTTACTGGTGTGGCTGCCACAATAGGATTTGGAGCTTGCCTCTTGAAGGGCACATTCTTCTTGGGACATTGGAAAGAACCCTTCTTTTCCTTCCCATGTGGACCAGTCTTTGCACCACATGAAGAACCCACATAAAGAATCGGCTTCTCTTTCTTGATGGTGGATTCAAACGTAACAAGCATATTCACCAACTCCTCAAGGGTAGGCTCTAGCTTGTTCATGTTGAAATTCACCACAAAAGGTTCAAATGAGCTAGGCAGCGACAAAAGCAACACGTCGGTGATCAACTCCGAAGGCAACATAAGATCCATGCCAACGAGCTTGTCCACGAGTCCAATCATCTTTAGGCCATGCTCATGGACCGAAGCCCCATCTCGCATGCATAAAGTGATCAGCTCCTGACGGTAGCATACCTAAGAGGTCGAATCTGCTCACCAAAGAGCTCCTTGAGATACAAATGAATATCAGCAGCACTCTTTGCATCCTCAAAACGCCTCTACAGCTCATCATTCATAGAAGCCTGCATATAACACTTAGCTCGCAAGTCATGGTCACACCAATCCTTGTAAGTTTGCAATTCTTCGGGATTGTAGATAGTCGGAGCCTCAACAGGGGGCGACTCAATAAGTGTATACACTATCCTTTCCGAATTTAATACGATTTTTAGGTTTCTTAACCAATTGAGGTAATTAGGTCTGGTTAATACGTGTTTTTCGAGTATTGCAGATAGCGGATTGCGAATCGAAGACATTTTCAAAAGTGTACTGAAAAGTAAAACAAATAAATATTAATGACTATTTTAAAATATTTAATAAGATATATAGTATGGACTTTTACTTCATAAATTTTTACTCCCACTATTTTGCAATTGTCACTACCCTCTAGTAAAAAACGGGAAACTCATTTCCTCAGTAGGTACGTAAGGTCGATTTAGCAAATTATGATTCCAAATACAATCAGCCAATCATAATTCCTAAAAAGTAGTTTCCAATTGCATCTTTATGCAACCTTTTACGTAAACTTTTGTCTCACGTTTGATTAGGACCCAATAATATGATGTCGTTCATCTTTACGTGTCAAGCCTTACCCATCGATGTTGAACCTTAATGGACGATCGCCAAGAGTTCCCTCAATAATATCCGAAAAAATGGGAGTTCCACGTAGTTCACATCGCAATATCAATGGATGTCACAGCTTTCTGGTGTCCAAGGCCCCCCCAATAATATGAGCCGAGCCTCGAACACGGGTAGCGTTCATCATGCACCCATTGTCAATGGAAAACATGAAAATTATAAACACCTTTATAATTCCCATTTTCAGGCTTGATATTAATTTTGAATCTTATTCAAAATGAGAGTTTTTTAATTTTGAAATGTCTCATCATTAATTTTATTTAAAATCTCGCCATGTTTGATCGTATGTTTGCCGGATTCATGCACTTTTTTTATTATCATAATAATAACGCACATATCATAATAATAACGTACATACTCATTATTTATAACATATCATGGATATATTATAAACAGTAAACTAAACAAGAATGATCAATCGCCCCAAAACTAATGGCCCGTGTAGCTAAACATGGGCCTAGGTCCAATCCTAGGGAAACGAATGGGATGCAAATGCAACTATTACATAAGCTTCTAATATTTACATGTCTTCGATCTTCATAATCATCAAGGCCACAATCTTCCCATCTAAGCGTAGTCTTATTTTTAGCTTGGTGCTAAAATAATTAGATCTTCTCATCTTGATCTACCACTATACTAATATTTACAAATAAATATCCATGACAAATAGGGATACATCTCATGGGATGGGAACGGGCCATAAATCCCACATTATAAATTGATAATTATTACAATCATTCAACACAAAATATCCTAGCATACACCTAGCAAATTGGGCTTGGGCTTTTGATCATCCTTCATGCATAATATCACATATCATATACCATCAATTAATTATCACAAAAATCAATTGATCCAATATTATATATATTGATCAAATCACTAACCGCCACGATTATAAACTAAATTAACAAAGTATACAAACTCCTTTGTCTACCTTCTAATTAATTTATTTATAACCTAATTTCTTGTAAATCATCATTTAATATAAATAATTAAAGTCCAACTTCAATTATTTATTTCATGAGAAAATATGTACAACTTTTGTAAATTTAAACATAAGGGCCCAAAAAATCATTTTTCACCAAAAACATTTTGGCCCATTTAAATTTCACAAAATATGTTAGCCATCTAATGTCCCAACAACTTCAAGGCCCATGACACTTTGATATTCCAAAACATTTTTGGAAACCCTAGTCGTCATCATCGTCGCGGGATTCCGGCCAACTTACAAAAAAATATTTTTTTTGTTTTGAAAGGGCTGTTCAGGCAGCCTCTCGGGTTGCCCTTGCTGCCCGAAACGGTCAGCCCGAGTTGCCCGAAATGGGCAGCAACTTGCTACCCAAAAGTCGCCCCAAACCGGCCTCGATTTTTTTGCAAAAATTATCTCATGCGGTTTGAAATTGACCTCAATATAATATCATGTATATGCTACACAAAATAGTATCCATAGCTCTGATATTACTTGAAAGAGTATCGGTTAAGGTGTCCGAATGCGCAACGGAAGTTTCAAAAAAAAAATTTGTACAAGAAAATCGAGCACCCTAAACTATAGTGTGTAGCAAATACATAAAAAAAAACACATATGACATTCATATGGTGTTTTAGAAAATTACCTATCAATTTCTTGATATTGATGATGGCTCCGACCAAGTTGTAAACAACTTGGCTCTTAATAGGTAGACAAATCTACAAGCCTCCTTTTAGCACACCTTGCTCAAAATCAAGCCCACCACCAACAAGTTGAATCCACTCTAATTTTTCACTAGAAAAATTAGAACATTTTTCATTTTGAGAAGAGAGAGTTTCCTCAACAATTGAAGAAAGAAAAATGAAGGAGAAAATAAGCTTCAAAATTTTTGGCCCTTGAGGTGTAGGAGAGAAGGAGAGGAAACTTTCTTGGTTGTGGAAATTGTTGAAGCAAAAAGTTGCTTCTGCATGCCACACAATTAACTCAAAAGTTGCCTCCAACCCTTAACCCTCAAGCATCCAATTCTATTTGGGCTTGTAACAATTACAAGGCTCATGGACTTTTATTTAAATTTCTCAAACACATTTGAGTCCATTTAAACTTTACTAGATTTTACTCAAGCCCACTAATTTAATAATTATTTCTAATTGGGCTCTACAAGGCCCAATGTTGTTTAATTAATTCAACATTAGAATTAATTTAATTATTTGGACTCTACTAGGTCCACTAGTGTTTAATTAATTCAACACTTGTATTAATTTAATTTAGTCCATAATAATGTTTATTAAAATCACAATTTTCAAATAAATTATTTGTTTAGCCAACTTTTAATTTAGGAACACTTCCTCAAATTAAAAGTTACATTCTCCTTATAGAAGTAATACTTGTATTTTTCTTTGCGCTTATAAACTCATTTATAAACCGTTCAACACATTGAACTATTTTTAACTTCTCAACGGGATCTAGAAAGTTGGCACTTGTGTGGCCCTCAATGGTTCATTGATACAACTAGTCGTGGGTTCACATCTACATGTCATTCAGGACTCAACATGTCCTTATATGAGCATAACTCAATTGCTTCATTCTTACTTATCAACTCCTTGATAATAAGAACGTCAGAACTCAAGTCTGATAGTACCCAACCAATCATGTGAAACGCCTAGCAGCATCACTTACATGATTCCCTAGGTATCAAATGATAGTGTCTGCAAGAACCATTCAATTATGGTTAGCGTACAGTACGGTCCCTTCAACTCATATATCCCGACCGATTCGACAACTATTGGTATATCGAGAGTTGTCAAAAAATCGATACTATGTGTCATGTCGTAGTTGCATCGATGGTGTAATAAATAAAACCCCTTTCATAATTAACATTATTCTCTGATCAGAGATTTCATGCTACATATTCATGAGATCACATAGGATATCCATACCCGAAAGTAAGCGGTGAATCCCCGACTACAATACATCGACTCCTATATGTTTCGACAAAACACCCAACCTTGCCACCTGATAACTCCATGAGAGTCGGTAAACAAGTCAAAGTGCAATGCTAGCATATAGAGTCACAATGTTGTCCCGGGCCATAAGGACTAATGGTATACAACCATAAACTATGATGTTTCCACTCGATAAGTGAGAACCACTTGGAAAATCCTTTATGGAGGGTTGTTCAGTGCACTCTACAAGGAGCACCTATCTGCATGTTCGGACATCACAATGACCCCTACCAATGAAACATGGTACTCATATTGCAGATACTAGTCGCGAACTCGAGCGGCATATATCCTTTTTAGCGGCGGCTGAATCGACTAGGAACTGTTTAGAATATAAAGTATTTCAAATATGAATTTCATGATACTCATCATATGAGCATCTCATATTCTTTCTACTATTTGTATATTCAAGGACTTTTTCTATGCAACTAGCATGGGTATACAGATAAAGATGTGTCAAAACAATAATTTCAAATATTATTAAAATAAAGATTGTTTATACATAGAGTTTCAACATGAACCATCGGCCAACACTTGGCTCGACGGGCACCTACTCTAACAGAACTGCGTCATCCCTGCAAGCATCTGATCCTGCATATCTGGCGTGGACGATGAGGAGTGACCATCTCCCCATCCTGAGCTCCCCTATTCTCATCGCCCGTTTCACGCACAATCCTATGTCTGGGAGGCACACTGTTCCAACATTTACCCAACACGTAAACCCAACATGTAGGAACATAATATCATAACATAAGAAGCACGAAATTTGAATTTAAATATACACATGCTGAAATCATGACTTGATGCTTACTACATGAAATAATTTAAAACCTTAAAACTTACAGACTTGAGGTGTGGCTTCGTGAGCTTCTCGCAACTAGCAGTAGGCATAACCCTTTACAAGAACACCGCTCTGATACCAACTATAACTTACCGTACTTTTAAACTATTTCAAATTTTGTGGAAAAATAAAAATTTTCTTAAATACAAAATAACTTTCAAATTTCGATCATCAATAAACTGTTCATCCAAAATATATGCAATAAAAGGTCACAAATAAAGTTTTCTAAAAATACTTGTTTAAACATCTTAAACAAAAATGTGAAATCAGATTATTAAAATCATCATGCATAAAATCTTAAAACATGGGCGGTCCTCGGGTTTAGCCTCCTGCGCAGTCCAAGCTGGCTCATTGGTCCCCACCCCTCGTCTCGACAATCACCTGCATCGATCAAGTCTAGTGAGTCTAAAGACTCAACATGTATAAACTGGATATAACAAGTAATACGTAATAAACCACATGAATTTTTAAAATAGTGCATACATACTTGAAACTTGAACATAATAGCATAAATGTTGCGTGTTTTTACTACCGCAAGTATATGGTGTCAAGTTTTAGTACTGTATGAGTACAGATATCGATCCCACGAGGAGTAATTATTCAAAGTTGTATATTAATTACCATAATTGACATAGCTCAACTTTATTTAAACAAATCGAATGGTTGGTTTGTAATCAAGTCAAATAAAATAGTAATTACTGTAAATCTAGCACGCCGTATAGAATTCACTGAAGAAATAAATCTAGAGATATGATTTCGTCTGGCTTCCCCTATGCTAAATCGGCATTAACTAACATGTTATTAAATTGCATCGCATTTATAACCAAGAACTCGCAATGTTTCTACTCCCTCTGTCGAGTGATAAACAGAACTGTATTACCTATTACCGATTTTAATATGTCTATTCAAAATCAAGCAACACGTAATAAATGCAACCAAGGTCCTCTTATGGATTCGTCAGAGTTATACGTCTTTTGCACGTTATAAATATCTAACGATGTGATTTCTCCTGTCCTAATTTCAATCCCCTCTTTCGAGTGTTAGATTTTAATTATACAATCAATCGAATTATGGCCAGTAATCCAAAAGCATTAATCACAAGAAATCACAAATAAATGCGATGAATTAATTAGATGAAAAGTTAAAAAGTCAATAACATAGGTTCAACCAAGACTACATCAATCTCTAGAAAATGGAATTAGTTCATATTCGTGATTAAATCAATACAAAACCTGTTTGTAATCATTAAAAACGTAAAAGTAGGAAACCGAATTAAGAACGTGTTGGCGAGAGGTGGAAGTGCGTCTCCGTGTCCGGATTCAGCGTCTTCTATCTCCGTTCTTCCCGTCCCGTGCTCCGTGTGCTCTCGCTTTTCCTCTTTCTCCTCGAGTGGTATGACGGCTGTGCTTTAATATTTCCGAATGCCTTTTTAGTCCGCGCGAAAACCTATTTTAATTTCAGACATCGTGTCGCGCGCATATGCGCGACACAGACTCGCGCATATGCGCGGGTCTCCTAGAGTGGGCTTCCTTCTTGCGCGCATATGCGCGCCATGAGCGGCGCATATGTGCGCTGCTCTCTAGATGGGTCGCGCATGTGCGCGACCTTGGGTGGCGCATGTGCGCGATGCTGTGGACTCGCCTGTTCTCTTTCTCGCGCATATGCGCGCCATGAGCGGCGCATATGCGCGCTGCTCACTGTATGGTTCGCGCATGTGCGCGCTTTGGGAGGCGCATGTGCGCGGGTGCTTATGCATTCCATTGCTCGCTTGGCTCACATTTCTTCTACTAGGCACCATCTTCGCTCCTTTTCACGCCATTTCAGTGGCTTCACCTAGGTTCCTGCGATCACAGCAAAAATAACAAAAAACGCGTAATTCCGCCCGGAAAGACTAACAATCTATATGAAATATATGACTAATATAAGTGCATAAAATGCACTTATCAATAAACATACTTGAAACTTGAACGTAGTAGCATAAACGTAGACATGACATCATCATAAAACTTTTTTTAAACATACTTGCATCATACATACTTGAGCATACATAACATCATTTTGCGTAGAGATATGTTTCAAAGCAAGTGACCCATACAAAATTGCGCCTGATCAGACTAAACCACAGTACTGGGCTGGTAGGGATGTCCACTACCACATACATAAGATCCCCGGTCATACTTTACCGGGTGGATTGGTCCCAAGACATTTAGCATACCTCAAAAACTTTAAATATTTTCTTTTGCACGTCGAACAAACTTACATAGCGTTGAGGGATTCGTTGGATCTCTCTTGGGGCCACTGCTGCACATACTAACATGAATTCAAACACTAACCTTTCATAGCTTAGATGTAGTTACTCGTGCTCACCACCGACGTAAATAAATAGCTTATGACATTCTAGATCACTCCAGACTTGACCTCGTTTAATCATCGTACTAAACCATGACATAAAACCCCAAACCAAATCTTATATTTTATATTCATAACCACAAAACAAATCCTATAATGTATATTCATAACCACAAAAAAAATCTTATATTTTATATTCATATTAAAAAAATTAATAATTTTTTTTTAAAAAAAAAAGGATACACGAACCCCGTGTAAGGGTCTTGGTAGGGGTCCGGGTACATTGTGGAAATTCGCATTTTGAAGGAAAAAGGGCACGGATCCCGTGTACGGGTCACGGCTTCGGGTCCGTGTAGGTGCTGGAATCGTAAACAAACGGAATTCTCTACACTTGTGACTTAATCCTACCTCAAGACCCATTCCTAGGATGCTAAGGCACTGATTCAACTCAAACAAACACACCAAAATACCTACACATCACAAACAACGCAACCCAATCCGTGAACACGACATTTGACACCCAAAACGCATCCTACGACTTCTAATGCATACAAGCGCCTATCGATGCAAATCGACACACCAAAAACCATTCCAACATCATACTCAACATACTTAAACACAACAGCGAACACCCGTCGATCTCCAACAAAGCCTGCAACAATAAAACCTCAAGAACATATCAAGTAAGCATTTTTCAGAAAAACGAAGTTTGAGAAGTCCCACGAAAACGATCATAACTCACTCATTTCTTATCCAAATATTTAAAATTTACTATCAGATCAAAGGTATCGAAATGTTCTACATTTTATATGTTGAAAGTGTTTCCAGAAAATCGACCGAAAAGTCGCAGTATTTAAAATGACAGCAAATTTCGAGTTTTCAGATCTTAAATCATTTCAAAATCGTTCCAACAAATTTTTGCTCAAACTTTTTACAACATACATGAATTTTTACACATAATAAACAACATAACAACAAACACTATGACGAGATCGATGCATAAACAAAATAATATACATGTCTTTTGATATTTAAAGTTACTGAAACGACGACACCGAAGCGGGAAAGATGCGAAGATTGATCCGAGACGAACGTGGCACGATTTCTTACAAAAAAATCATATAAAGTTGCTGGAAAAATTCTAAGGAGATGGTGGCCGCTGGAGAGAATAAAAAGAACCCTAGGTTTCTCCAATAAAAATCTGAAATGTGAGTGTAAGGTATTATGTGAGTGTAGGCGTGAATGTGTGTGTGTGTGTTAGTGGGTGTGTGCGTGAGTTTAGGTGTAAATTAGGGAAATAATGTGCTTAATTAATAATTAGAAAACAATTAAAAATGCTAGACCACTTTTAGCTTAATAAATCCCTTAATTTAAAATGAAATGCACTCTTGCTAAACTTTAAAAGTTTTAAAATCCTAAAATCACTAAATAATAAATTAGGTTTTAAAATGCTAAAAACTTAATAAATCATTTAAAATGTCCCATCATAAATTAAAATAAAATACCCCATTTTAAAATTGCCAAAACCGTCGCCGGTATCTTCTTTCCTCGATCCCACATCGAATAATCGCCTGAAACATGAAACTCGAAAAACGTTTTAATGTGCAACACATAAACATAAATAATTTAAAATACTGTAATTTCATAAATCATGGCTCTAAAAAAATCATTTTAAACTTGATTAAATAATTTAAGAATTAAATAAATACATGAGTTTTACGTGTACTAATTTTTGGCTCTACATGGATACCACGATTACACGCAGATGGATCGATCGATTGACACAATGATACGAAAGTTCATAGCTATTTAACGGAATTCAAATTAAGAGAAACGAACACCTATAAGCTGATATGATGTGATATGTTATGAAAATATTTATGTTTCAACAGGTTATGATTATGCATGCGACTTTTCGATCATGAAATGTATTTTTATTACAGTACTTTTCATTGTTGCTTTTGTTATGTATATGTACTTGCCATAATGTTACAGGTTTGTTGAGTCTTTAGATCACTAGGTGTGAATGATGCATGTAAGCCTATTGATTAAGAGTTGGAGGTGCCGAAAACTGGGTAGGAAAAGATGGATGTGCGCACGCGTACCCGAAGACCTTATTTCTTCCGCACATCATGTTAATGAGATATGAGGGATTTGGATATTTTCATACTCGTTTTTTTACTATGTTGATGGTTGTTAGGATTTCTACATGTTCCATATTTGATTTATTTTTAAAACGTAAGCTTGGGGGATGACGAGTTGGCATGAATTTTGATTGCAGTATTCTTAATTGTTAGTAAATTACTATTACATCAAAATGGGTATTTTGCATTGGTTGCATGCATGCTTATGGATGTATATTTTCAAATATGAGTTTTATAAAAAAAATTCTAATATTATTTTAAGTAGTAGACGTTTCATATGTAGTGTTCAAAAACCAGTATATGTAAACCTCATGCATAATTAAACTTCTTAACTTATTTAATTAATTTAAAACGATTTAAATGATGCATGGAACATATGTTAAATAATTATTTTTTTGTTTAATTATATGTCCTTGTTTATATAAAATTAAATATTTTCTTGAGTTTGAGTTTTTCTGGTGAATATTTGATGTTTGGCCGAAGATAGGAGACCAGATACGATTAAGGGGATAAAAATTAAATGTTATATTTTATTTTAATTT
Organism: Primulina eburnea; assembly: GCF_022965805.1. NCBI lineage: Eukaryota > Viridiplantae > Streptophyta > Magnoliopsida > Lamiales > Gesneriaceae > Primulina > Primulina eburnea. The sequence goes on from NC_133108.1 coordinate 17,361,651, forward strand.
AAGAAATTATTTATTTTTATTTATTTATGAAATATAGCATTTAAAGATCAAATTTAATTTATTAATGAATTAAAATATTTTAAGAAATTTATTTAAAATTTTGAAAATTAGGAGTTAATTCTTTAATTTATGGTTTATTATTTTATAAATTTTGTGGGCTTAATTATTTAGCCTAATTAGTATTTTAGCCATTTAATTATGTTTATTAAAAGTTTAAAAAAAACCAAAAATACAATTGGGCTATTCTATGAGTGACGGCGCATGAGCATGGGCTATATTTATATCTTAAGCCTAGAGTTCATGGGTTCAAGTGTTGGAGGAGGCGAAAGAAACCATTTTCCAGGGGTAGAATATTTTATGAGTGGCGGTGCATAAACATGGGCTACGGCTCATGCTGGACCATCCTAACAACCCATGACCAATAGTGGTTCATGGGTAAGGACCGATGCTCATGTTGGTTCAGCCTAATGGCCCATGATCATTACAAAAAAAAAAATCAGTTGGGCTACTAGCTCAACTGGTACCAACACTTTAAGAATCTAGGTACTTAAGCCTAGAGATCCTAGGTTCAAGTGTTGGAAAAGGCGAAAGAAATCATTTTTCACAGGTGAGATATTCAATATGAATGACGGTGCTTGAGCATGGGCTATGGCTCATGTTGGATCATCATAATGACCCATGACCAGTAGCGATATATGGGTATGGATATGGGCCGATGCTGCAAACGTTTTTATTGGTTGCGTTGTTCTAGATTATATTGACTCCATCTATAAGACATGCGAATAATATTTTCCTTAACCAATTACTAATAAAATCTTATTTATTTATAAGACGGAAATACTTCAATATATTATATGGTTTTAGAGACACTGAATAGAGATGAATATAAATTTCTTTTCAAATTGGACAAGAATGTTGGAACAGAAAACAAAATGTTAACATTTGTTGTTGAATGCATTCGAAATTCCAATAAAATTTTCAGCGATGAAAATATTGCATGCAAAAAAAAATTGGTAGATTTCGAACAACAAGAAATTGAGAGACTACGACGTCCAACAAAGGTATCAATGAAGAAAGATGATGAAGTAAAGTAATAGATGTTGATAGCTACATGAGAATGGATATTTAGAATGATGAAATAGCGCTACTCTTGCTAGGAAATATTTTCAATTCGACCAACAAAAAATTCAAACGATGAAGACATGAAAATACAAATAATAGATGTTATCACCGCAAGATTGAATATTGAAAATTATGAGAATCTTGTTTCTTTCAAAAAGAAGAAGAAGCGGACGACGGAGGGAAAAACAGGTTTATCAAAAAGAAGATATTGTTTTGCTAAGTTATAGATGATAATTTGATAACAGTATTTGAAATAGTTATCTCAATTATTTGGTATCTGAAAATTATATTCAAATATTAAGATCTAAATTATTGTAATGTTCGAGATTTATATCATGTCAATCCGAGATTATTGATTATGAATTAATGTGATTATAGAAGGATCATTCCGAGACACGAATTGAGATGGCATGTGATATCGTTTCAATTGCGCGAGCATGTGCAAGGGATAATTGCCGAGACAGTAGGTCTTGCGCATATGAGCGGAGATGGTGCGCATATGTGCGAGCTGCCGTGAAGGTTAAGTGCCGAGACAGAATGTCTCGTGCATATGCGCCGAGGAGGATTGCGCATATGCACGAGACGTGCTACACAAAGAAGTGAGACACATTTTCTTGAGCATGCATGGTATATATATTAAAAACATTTAATTCCTTCATAATGGAAAAGGGAAGAATCGAGAAAAGCTACGGACAACTTCAAGTTCTTGATATTAAAATTTGAATTGCGCAAAATCTGCCCATTAGAATTTCAATCCGACTTTAGTTTCGAGTTCCTCTCGTCAAGAACTTCAAGAGGAGGTAAATTTTATGGATTTCTAGCATGGTTCGAAATTCATGTGTTGAAGAAATCATGATTTGATCTATATATGGTGTTCTTGAAAATTAGACATCGTATAATCGAAACCGGTTTGAAGAACAGATACCGTATGGAATCTTTATGATTTTTCAGATTTGATTTAATTGAGATTATACAAATTTGATATCAGATTATGTTATTGATTGAGTATGAGTTATTGAGATTGGTATATACTGATATTGTATTGCCGGGATATATCGAGATTGTACTGTTATGCCGTCAGAATTTGATAAGATTGAACTATCTTGTTTGAATGAAATGGTGATATTGTATATTCGATTTTCATTGCCAGATTGAGTATTGACAGCTTCGAATTCAAGACTTCGACTTCGTCAGATCGACAGAAAGAAAGGTATAAATCAATGTTAACCGAGAGATCTACTCAAGTTATATTTGACTTGAGTTTCCCTAAACCACATAATGGTTTGTTATTGTTTTAATACCTTGTATTACTTGAATGTATATGCTTATTCTATTGATTTATAGAAAAGTAGAGAACGAGTCATTAGCAGAGGTGTCAAGTCTGGGGCAGAGGTGCCTAGACAGTGGATGTTTGGTTATATCAATGTTGCTTAGGAGTAGATCGACTTCTATTGCTGAGATTCGATATAATATACCAACGTCCGGGAACCGAGATCCCTAGACTAGACTAGATCAGAATCGAGTCGGAGATATGAGTTTGATTTACAGTTTTATATCATTTCATATTTCAGATTGATACATGTGATTGATACTGTTATATGCTTTCTTATATGCTTTTATGATTGCATGTATACGTTGTTTATACTGAGAATGTTATTCTCGCCGGAGTTATCCGTCTGTTGTTGTGTTTGTATGTGTACATGACAACAGGTGGGACAGGCTCAGGGTCAAGACGAGGATGAGAGATCAAAATTAGCGTGGAGGTCCGGACCCAAAAGTAGAGTAGGTTTCAGCACTTGATGTGTAGTGATTGAACCCCAGTTTGACTTTATGTAAATGTACAAGACTTGTATTTTTATGTTGATGTTTATATCAGAATGATTCTATTATGTTCCGCACTTGTATTTTAAAAAAATTAGACCCAGTTTATTTAGTTGATTCAATTATTCCCAAAAATGATTAAGAAATGAATTAGTGTCCGGGTCCCCACAATTATGGAATAAAACTGATTTGATAAATTTGGATAGTGGAGTTTTCATTTGAAACATATTATGAAATAACATACAAAAGAGATCTAAGACGAGATTATTGTGAATTGTGATGAAGTGACGTCAACCACAATGTATATTGTGAAAATATTTATCCTTTATTCAAATTTGAGAAAAAAGAAGGTGCCTTAACAAGAGAAACAATGCACATTTTTGAAAAATTTCGAATGAATTAAATTTGAAAACGAGTGGCAGTTATTGAACAAACATCAACTAAAATTGTTCAAAATTTAGGCATTGAGGGTCGCCAAATAAAGCTAATCATAATTTTCAATATCGTGGAAGAAAAATCAAAACTAACAAAATCTAAAACTGTACACCATTAAAAAAAAATTCAAGGCAAAAACTTGTGTGAGACGGTCTCACGGATCGTATTTTGTGCGACGGATCTCTTATTTGGGTCATTCATGAAAAAATATTACTTTTTATGCTAAGAGTATTACTTTTTATTGTAAATATCGGTAAGGTTTAACCGTATCACAGATAAAGATTCGTAGTACCGTCTCACAAGAGACCTACTCAAAATTCAATTATGAATTGTCAACTTTTGTATTTATTTTGTATATATGTCTAAAAACCCTAAAAATTGGTGGGAAGCTGTTTCTAAAATAAATTACTATGACAAAAAATAGAAAAAACATATTATATATCTTATGTTTCAAAATGATTATATGAGGACTCGGACGCTAATCAATTCTTAATCGTCATCAGGATTAGCTTACTAATCAAATAATTAGGGTCATAAAATTTTTTTCTTTTTAATGCGGAATGTAGTGAAATCAAACTAATATACAACACAGTATAAAATATAGTACATGTCCTGTACCGTCTACAAATAAATAAAACTAAGGCTCAACATCTAAATATCAAATGTCACAACCCTAGATACATCAAAGTCCGAGGTCTCCACTCTATCACGATCTCGCCTCATCTCCTGGACTCTGATCCTGTCCCACCTGTTGTCATGTACACATACAAACAAGACAACAGCCGGATAATTCCGGTGAGAATATAATCCCAGTATAAAACAACGAAACATGCAATCATATGATACACATAAAAGCATGGATAGAAAACAACAATATATATCAAAAGCTGAAACATAATCAATATCAAACTGTCGACAATGCTCGTGACTCCACGACTCAGACTAGACTCAATCCTAGCCTAGGATCCCGGTTTCCAGATGTGGTATTCCTATATCGACCAACAGTAATAGAAAAGACTCCAGTTCTATCCACGTCGATATAACCAAAACACCCAGATATAAAGATGTTGGTATTCTTATATCGACCAACAGTAATAGAAAAGACTCCAGTTCTATCCAAGTCGATATAACCAAACATCTAGTGTCCTGACCTAACCGTCATGGACTGTGGTCCTATCGCCAATACACTATCTTGTAACATCGTGCAATGTACCCGTGGCTATCCCGCCACTATCGGGTACTTCTGTCACAAGATTGCTCGTCTAATGCATGCTCCTATAACTCCATAGAATCGGCATGTAATCAAATTAATAATCACAATAATAAAACATAATAATAAGTATGTGATTTAAGGAAACTCAAGTACATCCTACTTGAGTCGATGTCCCAATACCACATTGACTTATACCTTTCGTTCGTAGTGTCGGTCTGGAATTCAAACTCTGTCAATTCTTTAATCTGGCAATGGCAATATCAATGATATCATATCAATATACCGTTTAAATCGATACCAATCTGATCAATAATTCAAAATCAACGGTATAACCGCACAATCTCGATATCCCGGTCAATATAACATCACCAGATAATAATTCCTTCAACTAATAATCGATACCAATACAATCTGATATCATATCTTAGTCAATTAACTTCAGAAAATCATAACAATTCTCTAATCATTCCGTTTCTAAATCTAACTTCGGTTCTATGATGTTTAATATGTCCAGAACATCATATATGAATTTCATTCAATTCTGACAACATCATAATTTCAAATCTTAACAAAGTGTAACGAAACTTACGTCCTGTAGTAGCTGTCATTGCTAGGAATACGGTGCCGTACTCGGCTTTAAATTTGGACGGATGGATTGTTTGAAATCAAATTCTGAAATCCAAGAGCAAATCCTTCCTCGGAGCTTCGTTTCTTTCTTTCTGAGAAAAACATTGCATGTATATATATATATATATATACAATTCGCGCATGCAACAAAACAAGTGGCTCGCCCTTTGTAACACACGTCTCGCGCATATGCGCGACATCTACCGGCGCATATGCGCGAGACCATATGTCTCGGCGCGTGATGTGCACAGTGCCTCGCGCATATGCGCGCCCTCATTCGGCGCATATGCGCGAGGTACTCAAATTTCTTCCCAACTCTCTGCCACCCTCGTGCACATGCGCGGATTCAGGTCGCGCATATGCGCGAGGTCCTCTGGACATTTCGCGCATATGCACCCGACTGGGTCGCGCATATGTACGAGAGCTCATCCTCGCACATACATCTTTTCACACGTTATCTCAAATCGTGTCCCGATTAATCCTTTCATAATCATCTCAAATTATAAATCAGTAATTACAGATTACTAGGATTAAATTTCCAAGCATTACATTTCTCCCCCCCAAGATATGATTTCGTCCTCGAAATCACAGATAGTCAAATCATATCCTTAAGAAGGAATGTAACTAAAGTCGAATAAAAATTTACATCAGTGAAATAATGCTGGGAATTCTTGTCTCATATCTGATTCAGTCTCCCAAGTGGCTTCTTCAACGCCATGACGAGTCCATTGTACTTTCACCAACGGAATCATCTTCGTTCTGAGCTGTTTTTCCTTACGATCGATAATCCGGATCGGTTTCTCAACATAACTCAATGTCTCATCCAACGCGGTCTCGTCGGGTTGAATAACATGTGAATCATCAGGGAGATACTTCCGCAGCATTGATACATGAATGACATTATGTATTCCAGATAATGAAGGCGGCAATTCTAGTCGATAGGCACGATCTCCTATCTTTTCAAGAATCTTATAAGGACCGACGTATCATGGAGACAACTTCCCTTTCTTCATAAATCGGACAACACCCCTGAAAGGAGAAATCTTCAGGAACACTCGGTCTCCTGCCTCAAATACCAATGGTCTTCGCCGAAGGTTGGCATATTTGGCTTGTCTGTCCTGGGCTGCCTACATTTTCTTCTGAATCAATTTCACTTTTTCAGTCATATCTCTGATCATATCAGGTCCAGTCTCCGGAACTTCAGAGATATCATCCCAATATAATGGGGATCTGCATTTATTTCCGTACAACGCTTCGAATGGTGCCATCTCAATACTCGTTTGATAGCTATTGTTGTACGAAAACTCGTAAAGTGGCAATGCATCTTGCTGATTAGTGCTAAAATCAAGCACTACAGCTCTCAGCATATCTTCCAATGTCTGAATCGTCCGTTCTGACTGTCCGTCAGTCTGTGGATGATATGCGGTACGAAGTTGGTACCCAGATGTAACTTCGTACCTAGAGCTTGCTGCAGACTCTGCCAGAAGTGCGAAGTAAACTGAGGATCACGGTAGGAGACAATTGACTTCGGCACTCCGTGCAATCTAACCACTTCCTTGACATATATATCGACCATCTGATCATATCTATACGTCATTTTGTATGGAATAAAGCATGCTGATTTGGTCAATCGATCAATCACGACCCAAATCGCATCGTAACCTCGGGAGGAACGGGGCAACTGTGTCACAAAATCCATGGAAATGTGATCTCATTTCCATTCAGGAATAGACAAACTCTGTAACAGTCCTCCAGGTTTCTTTCTTTCAGCCTTTACCTGTTGGCAATTCAGACATTTGGCTACAAATATAGCAATATCAGCTTTCATTTGTTTCCACCAGTATTGTGTTTTCAAATCATTATACATTTTCCTTCCACCAGGATTAATGCTAAAACGACTGTTGTGCGCTTCTGTCAGTATTCGCTGTCTTAATTCCGAAACATTCGGCACAACAAGACGATTATTCACATACAAAATACCATTTTGAACCTGATATTCCGATCGATGTCCAGCTTTAACCATAGCAATCGACTTCTAAATATTCTGATCAGCTTTCTGAGCTGCTTTAATTCTCAAAATCAGCTCTGGTTCAGCTTGAATAGTATATAATCTCATAGGTCTCCAATCTGTCTCAAATACTAATCCAGACAAACAGCAGTCTTCAATCAAATTCGAAACACCCATAGTCGATAAGGATAAAGAACATACCTTTCGACTTAGTGCATCAGCTGCTGCATTGGATTTTCCTGGGTAGTATTTGATTTCACAATCAAAATATTTCAATAAATCAAGCCATCTTCGCTGTCTCATATTCAACTCTGACTGTGAACACAGATATTTCAAGCTTTTATGATCAGAATAGATTTCGAATTTCTCACAGTAGAGGTAATGTCGCCATATCTTCAAAGCAAAGACTATGGCTGCCAATTCAAGATCATGAATTTGGTAACGAGATTCATGGGGTTTCAGCTGTCTCGAGGCATAAGCGATAACATGTCCTCGCTGCATCAACACACAGCCCAATCCTCGGTGAGATGCATCGCAATAAACAACAAATCCACCAGTGCCTGAAGGAATCGTCAGCACAGGAGCACTGATCAATCTTTTCTTCAATTCGAGAAAACTGGTCTCACATTCCTCAGACCAAACAAATAGAGCATTCTTCTGAGTCAACTGTGTAATCGGTTTGGCAATACTCGAAAAATCTTTAATGAATCGACGATAATATCCTGCCAAACCCATAAAACTGCGTATCTCTGGTACAGATGTCGGTCTCGGCCAAGAAATCACTGCCTCAATCTTACTCGGATCAACTGATATACCGTCTCCAGATATGATATGTCCCAGAAATACCACCTGTTTCAACCAGAACTCGCATTTCGACAGTTTAGCATACAGTTTCTCCGCCCTCAAAATTCGCAACACAGTTCTTAAATGTTCAGCATGCTCCATCACATTCTTTGAATAAATCAAAATATCATCGATGAAGATAATCATGAAATCATCGAGATATTTCTGAAAGACTCGATTTATCAATCCCATAAATACCGTCGGTGCATTCGTCAAACCAAATGGCATGACAATAAATTCATAGTGTCCATACCTGGTTCTGAATGCTGTCTTTGAGATATAGAAATCCCTGACTCTCAGTTGATGGTATCCAGATCTCAGATCGATCTTGGAATACACCGAAGAACCCTGCAACTGATCAAATAAATCATCAATACGAGGCAATGGATATTTATTCTTTACAGTTGCCTTGTTCAGTTGCCGGTAGTCAATACAAAGTCTCATTGACCCATCCTTCTTTCTCACGAACAGTACTGAAGCGTCCCAAGGAGAAACACTCGGTCTGATATATCCCTTGGCCAATAAATCCTCCAGCTGTTCTTTCAATCTTTCAATTCGATCGGTGCCATCCTATAAGGAGCCCTCGAAATCGGAACTGTTCCTGGCATTAACTCAATGCTGAAGTCTATCTCTCGAATCGGAGGCAATCTAGGAATCTCATCTGGAAAGACATCAGCAAACTCACACACCACTAGCAAGTCCGCCAATGATGGGCTCGACTGCAGTAAATCAACTGAATATACCAGGAATCTATCCGCTCCTTTCTGCAATAATCGAGTCATATTTATCGCATATATCAAAGGAATTCTAGCTCGAGAACCCTTACCGTAAAATTTCCACTCCTCATCCATCTCAGGTCTGAATCTCACTATCTTGTGGAAACAATCAACTGTAGCTCGGTACTTGGTCAACATATCGATACCGATAATACAATCAAAATCAGATAAACCAAGCACAATACAATCTAGTTCAATCGTATGCCCATCGTATTGCAGTATACAAGATTTCACAGACTTCACCGATAACAAACCTGTCCCTAGCGGAGAAGAGACATACACTATCGCAGACAATGACTCAACAGGTAACGCATGACTCAATGCAAACCTCTCAGAAATAAAAGTATGTGATGCACCAGTATCAATCAATACATATGCAGGATACCCAGAAATAAAACAGTTACCTGCCACAACATCGTCAGGTGCATCCTGTGCCTGCTCCTCGATCAAAGCAAAAACTCGGGCCTGCTGTCTAGGAGGCTGGCTCACGGTCTGGCTTCCTCCTGGCCTCTGTTGTGACTGGGTAGCCGGTGCTGGCTGAAAAGAATGAACGGCAGATGATCGTCTACCTGTCTGAGCCGCTGATCCAGATGACTCAGCTGCCTGGGATCCCTGGGCACCTCTCTGTGGACACACTCGGGCAAAGTGTCCTTGTTGTTTACAAATACGGCAGCTGCCAAATACTCCTCGACACTGCTCACTGGGATGCTTCCCTCCACAAGTATTACAAATAGGTCCAGTATAGCTTTGGCTCTGTCGAGGACTCCCAGAGCTAGAAGAACTGCTTTCGGACTTCTTGAACTGCTTCCCTCTAGCCTTCAAGAAATCCTTCTTTCCGCCACTGCTGCTGCCACCTTCAAATCGAGGAGGTGGTTGTTGTGGTCCCGGTGCTGAAGGCACAAACGAAGCTCCTCTTTGTCTCATCAGACCGGCTTCGGCTCCCTTGGCTCGATTCAGAGCATCAGTAAAATTATTCGGTCTCCCTGTGTTCACCAGTGTAAATATTTCCGGGCTCAGGCCGTTAATGAACTGATCCGCCACGGCCTCGTCATGTGTCCGCCACATGTGGAGCAAAGCGCAACAGTGAAGAGAACTTGGCCACATATTCTTCAATGTTTAGTTGGCCCTGTCTCAAGTTGGTGAATTCTGCTCCCTTTTCCTTCCTATATGACACTGGAAAGAACCTCTTATATAATTCAGTTCGAAACACATTCCATGTAATAATCGTACCTCGGTGTTCCAATGCCCTCTTCGTCGTGATCCACCAGTTCTTTGCAACGTCATGTAACTGGTGCCCTATCAGTTTCAACTTCCTCTCATCAGTGTATTCCAGCCTCCAGGGACTCAAACAGCATTTCAATATCATCCAGCCAATTCTCACAATCCACGGAATTCCCCGTACCCTTCAAGGTCGGTGGATGGAATGACTGGAATCTTTTCAGTAAAGTCTCCATGGGTGTCGCTGTCACATCCATTAGAGGATTCGATGTACTACCCTGTTCCGGTACTCTTCTCGGTGGCATATCTGATAATTAAAGAGGTTAGTAATTCCACTACCACATATCAGTTTCAATCTTCCTCGGATCATCTGACAGCTGATCCATTCCAAATAATACACAATATCATATCAAAATCAGATATTCAGGCAAACATGTATCAAAATAGGAATTCATGCTAGCAATCAAAAGCAGGAAGGAAAACCTCAATCTACCCCACTCACTAGCTCCTATCTCAGTCTCAAGGATCTATCGCTCTGATACCACCTGTTGTGGGGACCCGGACGCTAATCAATTCTTAATCGTCATCAGGATCAGTTTACTAATCAAATAATTAGGGTCATAAAAAATTTTTCTTTTTAATGCGGAATGTAGTGAAATCAAACTAATATACAACACAGTATAAAAAATAGTACATGTCCTGTACCGTCTACAAATAATTAAAAATAAGGCTCAACATCTAAATATCAAATGTCACAACCCTAGATACATCAAAGTCCGAGGTCTCCACTCTATCACGATCTCTCCTCATCTCCTGGACCCTGATCCTGTCCCACCTGTTGTCATGTACACATACAAACAAGATAACAGCCGGATAATTCCGGTGAGAATATAATCCCAGTATAAATCAACGAAACATGCAATCATATGATACACATAAAAGCATGGATAGAAAACAGCAATATATATCAAAAGCTGAAACATAATCAATATCAAACTGTCGACAATGCTCGTGACTCCACGACTCAGACTAGACTCAATCCTAGCCTAGGGATCCCGGTTTCCAGATGTGGTATTCCTATATCGACCAACAGTAATAGAAAAGACTCCAGTTCTATCCACGTCGATATAACCAAAACACCCAGATATAAAGATGTTGGTATTCCTATATCGACCAACAGTAATAGAAAAGACTCCAGTTCTATCCAAGTCGATATAACCAAACATCTAGTGTCCTGACCTAACCGTCATGGACTGTGGTCCTATCGCCAATACAATATCTTGTAACATCGTGCAATGTACCCGTGGCTATCCCGCCGCTATCGGGTACTTCTGTCACAAGATTACACGTCTAATGCATGCTCCTATAACTCCATAGAACAAGCATATAATCAAATTAATAATCACAATAATAAAACATAATAATAAGTATGTAACTTAGGGAAACTCAATTACATCCTACTTGAGTCGATGTCCCAATACCACATTGATTAATACCTTCCGTTCGTAGTGTCGGTCTGGAATTCAAACTCTGTCAATTCTTCAATCTGGCAATGGCAATATCAATGATTCATATCAATATACCGTTTAAATTGATACCAATCTGATCAATAATTCAAAATCAACGGTATAACCGCACAATCCCGATATCCCGGTCAATATAACATCACCAGATAATAATTCATTCAACTAATAATCGATACCAATACAATCTGATATCATATCTCAGTCAATTAACTTCAGAAAATCATAACAATTCTCTAATCAGTCCGTTTCTAAATCTGACTTCGGTTCTATGATGTCTAATATGTCCAGAACATCATATATGAATTCCATTCAATTCTGACAACATCATAATTTCAAATCTTAACAAAACGTAACGAAACTTACGCCCTGTAGTAGCTGTCGTTGCTAGGAATACGGTGCCGTACTCGGATTTAAATTTGGACGTACGGATTTTTTGAAATCAAATTCTGAAATCCAAGAGCAAATCCTTCCTCGGAGCTTCGTTTCTTTCTTTCTAAGAAAAACATTGCATGTATATATATATATATATACACAATTCGCGCACGCAACAAAACAAGTGGCTCGCCCTTTGTAACACACGTCTCGCGCATATGCGCGACATCTACCGGCACATATGCGCGAGACCATATGTCTCGGCGCGTGACGTGCACAGTGCCTCGCGCATCTGCGTGCCCTTTATTCGGCGCATATGCGCGAGGTACTCAAATTTCTTCCCAACTCTCTGCCACCCTCACGCACATGCGCGGGTTCAGGTCGCGCATATGCGCGAGGTCCTCTGGACATTTCGCGCATATGCGCCCGGCTGGGTCGCGCATATGCGCGAGAGCTCATCCTCGCACATACATCTTTTCACACGTTATCTCAAATCGTGTCCCGATTAATCATTTCATAATCATCTCAAATTATAAATCTGTAATTACAGATTACTAGGATTAAATTTCTGGACATTACAGATTATTTATTAGATAGATTTATATAATAATTAAAATAAAAATTATATATTATTTAAGTAAAAATCATAAAAATTATCGTTAAATTTTTTATTTTCAAAATTTTAATTGCATCATAAAAATTTTGAAAGTTAAAAATTAAAAGTATCATAATTTTTAGTATAATAACAGATTTATTAAAATTGTTAATATTATTTAAAATAAAAACAATATTCCACTAAATACTTAATATAGATTCATCCATTATATAGAGTTTATGGAAAAAAAAAATTATATTTAATAAAATGTAGAGATAGTTTTATTATGAATTGTCAACTTCATCTTTTAGTGTATAAATTTTATAAAAGATAGTTTTATTATGAATTGTCAACTTTATCTTTTAGTGTATAAATTTTATAAAACACTGAAAATCTACATGAATATTTCTTTTAAAAAATAAATTATTAAAATATGACAGATTACAAACGCTCAAAAAAACAAAATGAAAATATGGTTTCATATCATGAGAAAATAATAGATAAAAATAAGAAAACAATAAAATATCAAATTATTAAGAGAAGTAAAAAGATTATATGCTTTAAACATATCCAATGTCTTATAAATAAAATTTATGTGTTAATATACATATACAAATATATTTGTCATATTACCGTCAAAACAAAATAAATAAAAAATAAACACGACATTTATTCACTTGGATAATTAATTTTTTTCAAAACAACTTTTTTCAACCCGTTCCTTTTCCCTAGTAAAAATAAAACAAGTGAAAACTGTGAGAGTGAAATTTCCCACCTAAAATCATGCAAATCCAACAGTTCGAAGGCCCCTATTTTCTGAGTTTCAAGGACGCAGAACACGAAAGGTACTCGAAGATTCGAAAATTCTTCTATTAAAAACAGGGTAGTATGTATCCAACTCAAGCAGTTCTAGGATCTGTTGGGTGCACCATAGATAAGAAGAATGTCCCTCTATAACTTCAGTCACATCAACCTGTTAAATCAAAGTGAGGAGGAAAAGGCAGCAAGTCAAAACTCATGCACGGATTTGTGTCATAGCACAATTAAATCAGAGTCATGGAACGGCATTTACATTTTCAATGCCGGGCACATCAACTGGTTGAATCCCCGCCAATCCTTGGGTGAGAAGGCTGTTCAAATATCAGAAGAATCGATTACAAATTAAAATTGATGGGAAGATGAGCCAGAATATACACCAAAAAGAGAATTATTCGTATGAGCCAACAAGTCGACTCTGCACGGTGAAATTTTAAATTGTGATATCAAAAGCTTCATACTTGGCACGGAATACGATTCCGAGCATCCAGTCATTTGTAGAATATGCATTCACGTATCTCCCAGCCACCACCTGCAGAACACAGATGGTTTGATTAACCTCAAACTACAATGATGCACGAAGAAAAGTCACTCCTAGTGAGAAAGGTGATGTGCTTTTACCTTTCTAGTTAATTCCCAATTCACGTCCTTAATTGGTATAGGAGCTCCAAGAAGAACAACTCTTTCCACAAGTCCAGCTGACCAAATTAGGGAAATAGATATGCTTAGAACTTTAATCATCAGTGCGCATGGATACAGAAGAATGCCGAAACCTGTGAACTTTTCGAGTGGGACAAATATATCTAATAATTAACTGTTTGGTGAAAGTGGGTCATTTAAATCGACAGCCCAAGTCAACTATGCTTCCGGAAAGAGGGGCCAGGGGTAGGCATGGAAGGCCGACAACTTCAGGCCTTGTTTTTTTTCCATTCTCAGGAAACTGTTTTCCTACCCCCACCAATAAAAAAAATGAACACTATTATTCCTGTTTATTCCCTTTTCAAAAACATAATTTCCCTTATTTTTGTTACACGTCCAAAAAACCAACTCACGTAAACCGCATGCATGCAAATGATTTAAATTACATGTTTATTTTACTTAATTAACATATTTTACATGCTTGAAAGTTTAACGTTCATGATCATGAAATTGAAGGATTTTACCCGAATATTCGATGATAGACTGACGAAAGAAGATCGGAGACGACCAAGACAAAATAAATATTTTTGAAACTTATTAATATGATTAAATATGATTAATTTTTTCTAAAAATGATATAGTTCAAATTATTTTACGAGACGAGTTTGATTCATCCGGGAAGCCGGATTTGGGCAAACGAGGGACCGTTAAAATATCAAATGCACTATTTTTGAAAACTAATTTTTATAAACTTTTATTTTTGCAATTAAATAGGTGTTATTGGGCCTAATTTACCTAGGCTGAGTAGGCCTAATTGTTCCTAAACTTGAAAGCCCAAACCCGAGTCTATTAACATGTAAATTAAAATCTATAAAAAATAAAAACCTAGGTATTGTTGGCACCATACCAGTCGAAACACTACACACATCACCACATATTTTCGAGAATTTGTGGGAGGAAAAACAAGGAGTCTTCGTCCCTCGTTTGTTTTTCCTGACGCCCCACGCCAACGATCGCGTATTCGAGCGTTTTAAAACGCAAAGGAACGTTTCTAACTCCCTTTGACGCATCATTCAAACTATATTATGCATGTTTTGATTATTTTTGCATGAAAAATATTGGAGTTTGAATTGCGTAACGTTTTGACGATTATTTTAAAGTTTTGAAAGTTTTATGATTTTCAACGAGTACGCTGCCAACATAGGATGTTTTATGGATATAACATGGACAATTTAAGGTGGGAATGATGGCGGGAGTCGAGCCTGGCTAGCTAAAGGGAGTCCTAGGGTTTTCATGACACCTTGTCTTGGAAGGATTCGGCTAAGGGGAAAGGGGACTTGCGGCTCGACCTGGGCTTGGAAAGGGGGCGTACTGGTCATGGTTAGGGGTTAGGAAGAGTCCTAGGGGGAGAGCTAGGTAGGACTCTTGTACAGCCGGTAGGGGAAGAGCCCACGCATGCAAGGGCTCTTTCCATGCACGCGTGGGGGCGGCTGCTGAAGAAGGGTGCATGGCTGCGCTGGCGGGGGTCTAAGTTGGTCCAGTAGGGGCTAGGGAGGATGGTCAAGGGTCGGGGGCTGGTGCATGGTGCTTGGGCAGGTGCGCATGTTCTAGTCTTGTGGCTAGGGACCGGTGCGCTGGTTTAGGCTAGGTCAGAAAGGGTCCAGGAGGCTTGAGTGAGGGTCTGGTCCATGATGGTCCAAGGGCGGAGATAGTCGAGGGTTCGAGTATAGGGTTTAGGAAGGAAGGGTTCGAACCATGGTCCACGAGAGTCGATTAATGGTTTACGAGGGTAAATTAGGTATGAAAAATTCATAATAAAAGTTTGGGATTAAAATATTAAAGTTGGAATTAAATTGATAATTAAACGTTTCACGAATTATAAATAGGAAATTAAATCAAAAGCCTCGAATTTAAGCTAAACGAAAATATTAAAAATTTAATCTAAACTTATATAATTATTTGGGATGGTCTAGAGTCAAGGAAAGTAAGAAAAAGTCGAAATCGAGAAATTTTACGTTCAGGGGGCAAAACGGTCATTTTACATCTGGGTAGTACGAAAAGGGTTGGCAGTGTCCCGAAGGGTCATAACACATGTTAAATGATATATCATGACGATTTTCATGAAAATATGATATTTTATGATTTATGGTAAAGCTATCCAATTTTTACTGTAAAAATATGATATTTTATGATTTATTGTAAAGCTGTGGAAATTTTACTTTAAAAATGCTATTTTCAGAAAATCATGGTATTTTATGATTTAAAAAAGAAAAAAGAAAAAATATTTTGAAGGATGTAAATTGATTGTGACAAAGAGGATATATGATTTTTGGAAATATCGTGAGGCAGAAGGTCATAAAGGGAGCCCTTTTATGGGATAAGGCCCCAAAAGAAGCCCAACGATCGTATTTCCATTTTACATCGATGCCTAATGACCGTCCTCATACATAATGGTGACCTAAGACTGATCAGTAGACCAGAGGATAAAAGGCTAGTCATTTTCAAACATCAAACTTCACCAAAAATGATAAAAGATTGAAAGCTTTACGATTTTACGATTTATGATTTATTTATACTTAAAAGTATTTTGAATAAAAATATGATTTAATGCATGTGCTCGTATATGTATTATTTGTCACTTCTGTTTAGAACGTGCTGAATCATTAGACTCACTAGGTTTGATTGCTGCAAAGATGATGTTAGTGAGGGAAGCGCTGACACTTGAGTGGATCGAGACAGACAGTACACTCCTGAGGGACATTTATTTTCCGCATTAGCTTGATACTTAAAGTATTAAAGATTTTGTTAATGATTTAATTAAAGACTTTTATGCTTTATTTTGGAGTTAGCATAATCATGTTAAAGGTTGGAGTTGAATTTTGTTAATTAACGATTTAAAGAGTTTTATGCATTTGAGATTTTAAACGATAAATTATTCTGATTTATGGAAATGTTAAGTTATTTTAATGGTGAATTTCGAAAATTGATGTTTTAAAAAAAAACATTTTTAGGATTTTAAAGTAAAAAGCGAGGGTCGTTTCATATATCTACTAATATAATCATTAGTTATGATTAAGATTTTCATCATTTCCCAAAAACAACCTGCTATTATGCTATAATTTAACAAAAATATGTTATTTTAAAAATTGAAAATCCAACATAATTTTATATAATTTTGACATATACAGTATCATTATAGTTCCCCAAAACAAAACATATATTTGATCTATCAAAAACATCGCCTAGAGCTAACAAAAAGGAGAAAATGAATGTCTGAGTGAAAATTATATTAGTAACGAGAATCAAGTCAAATTTCATTCAATCACCAAACATCACGTCGCTTGCAATCTCAACTTTAAACAGAACCCAAACATTTATGCTTACCATTAGCTTCGCTTTCAGCCAAAATCTGCAGGCACCTGAAAACAACTCTTGCTCCAAGGGAGAAACCTACGAGTGTCACCGGCCTGGAAATTTCATTACACGTAAGTGTGGATTGGAAAATGGCAGAACAAACGCTTCTTTAAAGCCAATTAATAATACTCTCCTACAGTTGCTTCTATATGTTGGTTTACCTCTGCCCTTGCAGCCCCTTCAGCAATACCTCAGCCAATAGCTTTCCAGCCTTATCAGATCTACATAATATGGCAGGAAATAACAACCATTTCAACAAGGATTGAAAAAAATAAATAACTCCTTTCCGCACTAAACAAATGAATTTACAAAAGCGTTTACATTTGGGGGTTAGAACTGACTTAAAATATTGGGTAATGGTGTCACTGAAATACCGAGGTAGAAGGTATCAATAAGGTATGAGCCAAACCATACAACTCCCCTCAACCTTGATTTAGAAAAATTATTTCAGCTTCAACTAGTTTCCTGACAGAACTGAAACTTTAGATTCAAATCTTTCAAATCCAAGATATCAGGTTCAACTTTCTTTCTTGTTGAAAAACTTAGTTAGGTTGTATACATATCATATTGTGTCAGTATCTTCCTTTTCCCATCATTACTATTCAACAAACAGAGTGATAAATCACACCTATCCACGGCAATTGTCCATTTGCTGTCAATAAAATCAGTAAGAGCAAGTAGTGTTGCTGGCCACGCCAACGCGGTCACGAGAGTTCCTAGGACAGTCATCATTGCACCTTGCTTCATCATTTCCGTCGCAATTTCTGCAGTGAGAATGGTCGTGTTCATTACTTGCTCCGGTGGTCTTAAGTGTTAATGCATTGTGTTCAGTGTTCGAGTAAAGCACTTTACTTGAAGTGAGCCAGTCTTGAATAGCAGTGCTTACAGAAAAGAGATTCTTGGACTCCCATTGTAATGCATACCTATACAAATTGTTGCATTACAAGCATTAAAAAAATTCACTTCATGAACAAGTACAGGAAGCATTAAAATCTGTAACTATATAACATCACCCACAATTTCTTAATTTGAAAAGCAGGAAAGAAGCATTGTTATTTAGCATCATACATCAAATGCAGCAAGGCGAAATGCAAGTACACAGCGGAGATCATTATGAGCACTTCCACCAGTTAAAAATGTTGGTAAGATGTGGCTTACCTCTCCAAATTAGTATATTGTCCTTCCCAAGGTCTTACAAAGTCTTCTTCCTCGAAAACAAATCCAGACACTGAAATCTCAACCGCCAGCCGCTGAAATTAAAAAAAATAATGACACCAAAACAAAAAAGATTCAGTTCTTCCAAATTAATAAGATATAAACACAAAAAGGCTTTAGGTTGCATTTGAATGGAGAAATTTGGAGCCTAAATTGCAAATTAAATCAATGTTGTATTTATTTGAAATTCATTTAACTATTACTACATTAAAATAAATTGGTAGAAGGTTAATTTGAAATATCCTTTAATCAAAATCTTCTAAAGAGCTAAAATGAATATGCAACTCAAGATTTCAAACCTGTCAATCAAACGTAACACTAGAATATTAACCCGAAAAACCTAGCATCGATAACTTAAGTTAACAAGATAACAATAAAAAGGTATCGATAAATGAGAAAATCCCTATTTTCATCACATCCAAATTTGGTAGAGGAAGACTCACCCCTTGGTTGTGGTTTTCACCTATAGCTTTAAACTCAAACTCCTCCACATCGCCAATTCTCCTAGCCATTTTGGTCCCTGTAAGTCCAGCTCCAGCAGCTGCAATTGCAATGTCACGAAGATATCAGAATGGATCAACACTCAAAAATACAGTCACTTTTAAGTGTAGGTGAGGAATGAGAACACTCAATTGTAATTCAACACAAGAAACACAGAGAAATAACATCAATGTCCATGCATATAAAAGAGCTACTTAGAAAAGCAATCAATTGAAATCAACTCATGAACAAAGACCTATATAGCTTCTTGTACTAACCACCAAAGGAAGCTGCAACTGCAACAGAACCTGCAACACTTCCTGCAGCACTAGCAACAGCAGCAAACCCACTTGCTCCAATGACAGGAATAATAGTCCCTAACGTAGGAGCTAAGGCACTGAACCCAGCAGCAATAGCTGGAGCAGCTAAACCTGGTAAAGCATGACCCACAAATAAATTCAAATTCCACAATATATATCCTGCTGATATTTCGCTGTCTTCACCAGAAATTTTCCTTTATGTTTTCGACTCTGAGCAGTAGCTAAGAAAAAACTTGATTGGATACACGAGTCCAAAAAGTTACGAGTGATAAAGGTTACATACCTCCAGTAATAGCCATCAAGGTTCCTCCAGTTAACGCAGCAGCACCTATTATACCCCCATGTTTCCACTTAGCCCATGAGCTTTCTGGCGATCGTGTTTCTTCTTTAGATTCTTCCTCTTTTAAAAGTGCCATTGCAGAACAAGCAACCATGGTTTCCATGGCTTCCTGCAAAAGATTCACTCGTTTTGAGAAGCAAAATGATTACGATCAATTCAAAGGGATCCAAGTAAACAGAAGAAAGATTTATCCAAAATCATTAAATGATAGACTTTCTCAATTGCGTCGAGTGCTCTAACATATATAATGGTTAGGCTTGAAGTTGAAAGTAATAGACGTATAAGGCAGGAATCTGAAAGAACAAAGCTGCAGTGCATCAATGTGTACTTTATCTTCCAGTGATTACAAAGATAACAGTATCCTATACCATAAACACTTTTTTTAATAAATATCACCATTTTTATCCACTTGACATCAAGCCAGGTAGCTAGCAATCTCAATGCCACACGATGTCGGGCATCATAACCCTTTCTCCGTCTTGTGGATTTTTTGTTGTCTTCAGGGGTATTTGCTAGACAAGCTGAGAGGAGCTCATACAGAACTGTTACTTTCCTTGGGTAACTAAGCATTTCTACTTCTTCCAATGGTTTTCCAGTAAGTTCAGAAATGGATTGTACATGGATTTGTTCGACAATAGATGTAGTAACATTCGTTTCCTGCTGCATGTTGTCAAGCAAATGTTTTTCTTCAGATTTCATCTCCGATGTAGTCTCAGGGTTTGCTAACTTTTCTCTACATGATTGTTCATATTCCCGTTGCTTTTCTTTTTTGGACTCATAGTCAGTCGGAGATGTTTCCATACTTGAAGACATAGCATCCACACCATTTGTTAAAGCAAGTTCTTTATCAGAGGCGTCTGACGATACATCTCCTCTTTCCTCTGCTAGTAACCTAAGGAACTGATAAAAAAGTAACAGTATTTGTTATTAGGGATTAATCATTTAACGCATAGCATAGACTTAGCACTGGCTAAAAATATTAATAGAATTTCTCATTAACGGTCTGCAGTCTTCAACCATGGCACATTAAATCCTCACCAAATTCTCTCTAAACAGCACCACTCCATAACCTCATGTTTCTAACAACTCTTCAGAACGTTTATTCCCAACAGTGCATGTAGAATTCATCAGGAAACAGATTCTATTCCCCAATCCTAGTTCCAGTCATAGTGAGATGTACTACATTTATCCACTCTAAGAATGTGTCACACTCAGACTAATGATGTACATATCATGATTCAAGAATTAAGTAGTACTGATAGCAAAGATAGGTTTCCCACATATTTTTAAGGATACAATAGAACTTCTGCTCTTTCTTACAAAATATTTCCTAGCATTAAATATGATGATAATAATAATAATAATAATAATAACAACAACAACAATTATGTGAAGAATAATCAATCCCCTATTAAACAAATGTCATTGCCCATCAAATTAAACATTTGCTAAACACTGCCCAATCTCTACTGCAACAGTCTGCATGTTCCCACTCGCGCTACCGCATCCACACTAGCGGATCCAATCGTAATTCTTGTTGTGCAGTTAAACTTCAAAAAAAGAAGTATGAGAAACGGATATGGAAAGAACTTACAGCTCCAACATGTTGCTTGGCTTCTGAATGTCCAGCAGTTTCTTCCAGTCCCGCCCATGCTTTGTCATCAATTTCTAAAAACCTATTCACAAAATTACGTCTTCTTCAGAAAAATTGAACATGAAAAGGAGAAAACAAAGACATGAAGAATTTTCAACCGCGAGGGCAGCCTGAGCTAGCTATTCAGATTGCACACATAAATACATCAAAACAAACGAATAAAAACAACTTAATACCTGAAGACAGGGCGAAGGAGACCGCAGGATCGATTCACCCAAAGCTGCGGATCTTCAGATACAGAGTCAGCACTGCTGCAACTGCTGCCGCGTTCCTCGGACGGGCCGCGGCCGCTACCATCTTCATCATCGTCTTCGTATGGAAAGCCCAAAGGGCGAGTTTGGTGGATTTGTGATTGGTGCAGCGCCAGCCCAAAAAGTGCCCCCGCCGCATACTTCTGAGTCGCCGTCAACATCGACGTCTACGATCGCCTCCGTTTTGTTCGTTCAAATTTTTCCTACTAAATTTAGGGGGAAATGAGGAAAAGGGGACCGATGGAAAGGTTTATTAAAGAAAAGGGAGTGAAAGTAACTTATTTTTTTTACCTTTTTTTAAAATTGTTAAAAAACCAAATTTTTTATTAGTGCATTTAATTATTTATTTTAATTTTGTATATATTATTAGTGCATTTAATTATTTATTTTAATTTTGTATATAATAAAATTTATAATTTAATTAAAAATAAAACTCACGCGATCCAAATCAATCCAATCCACATTTCACTACATTTTTTCCAATCTTCACACAAAGCATCTTCTTCTCAAACCTCCTTTCCTCTACTGTTTTGATTTTTGGTTAACAATAAGTTTATAAAATATTCGTCTGCAAAAAATCGTACGAGATAATCACGTATTTGTAAGAAATCAATTTATTATTTTGAATTTTACTAGATCTATTCTCTACCCAAGAGATTGGATCTAGGTGTGAAGAACTCGGATCGAGCTCTTCTCGACCCAAACCCTAGGTCGAGCTAGCTCGGATCGAGCTCCTGGGTCGAGCTCTTCACACTGTGAAGAGCTCGACCCACAGTGTGGTGTGAAGAGCTCGACCCATGTTCACCCTGGATCGAGCTGGGTCAAGATCTTCACGCTGTGGGTCGAGCTCGACCCAAAACAAAGATGTTAGGATCGATTAGGGGTAATCGTTGAGCTACAATAGTTCGGTTATTTAACACCAATGAATTAAATCGAGTTTGGTTTTCAAACCAAGCGGAAGAAACTCAAAATAATATTTCGAGAAATCGATTAAACATTTTGTAATCATTTAAAATATATGCAAGTTGTATGTGAAAAAAATATTTTAGTTGAAGCATTTTATCAAACACTTGGTATCCAATATTTGATATTCGAAGAACACATAAAATGCTTCAACAATCCATCTTTAAAACCATGGAAATCATAAATAAATGCAATAAACAAATAGACACGAATTTGTTTATATATGGATGTTCGGGGACTTCAAATGCTCCTACGTCACCCATTCTTCCCTTGGGAATGATTCACTAGAAGACTTTGATTTATACAACTCTTTGTACAAACCCATTCCGGAAGGGCAGCTACGAACTAGAACTCCTAGCACTCAAGATTGTAGGCAGCACCTCACAATCAGCATATTGTTTAATGTCTCATATGAAAAGACTACAAACACAATGTTTTACGTATTTGTGTAAAGACGCACTCAACTAATCTTTGAGTTTCAACTCTCTTATATATGTGTGAATGATTGTGTGTGAGGAATTTTTCATTTACATTGTACATCTCAAACGTATCCTCACACAAGGACTTATGCTCTCAACTAGCAGATTTCTTCATGCTAACTGCCCATGCTTTGAATCCCCTTCAAAAGCTCTTGTTTGATCTTCAAGATGTTGTATTATAAACCCCAACAATGATATACGTTAGAAACAAGAATATGACCGTTTGGAAAGTTTTTGTAATATTTCTAAAATTGCAACGGTCAAATTCGTCTTGCTGGGAATTTTCCCGACTGGTCAACTCAACTGGTCGTTTAGTTCAATTGGTCAACTCTGGTCAACTCAACTGGTTGTTCAGTTCAATTGGTCAGCAGCTGGTTCAGTTCAGTTCAGCTGGTCAGCAGCTGGTTCAGTTGGTCTGGTTCAACTGGTCTTCAGCTGGTTCAGCTGGTTCAGTTTCAGTTGGTGTGCTGAAATCAGCCTAGCTGATTTCATTTTGTGCAGAACCAGTAGCTTTATCGTCTTTTATCATCATCTTAAGCTTTGATTCAGACTTTGACTTCTGAATATGATTTGTAGATCGTCGTCTTATAATTTCAACGCATACTGAATCGTTTCATTTCAATAATCGAATTCAGAGATATGACGAAAATACCGCAATTGCTCATACCCAACTGATTGTTGTTTTCGTGCAATCAGTTCGGTAATTCAGCGATCAGTTAGATATTGATAACATCCGAATTTACCCAACTGACGTTAAATATGACTTGTTCCAAATTGAGTTTTCTGATCAATCAAGTTCGCAGATTGTCATTTGGATCATCTAGTTGAGAGATATCATCAAAACACCGAAGCTTGCCAGAAATTCAGTTTGTGCAGAGTTCGGTTTCAGTTTGCTTCTTGTGTTTGCAACTTCACACATGAGTAAATATATTAGAAATACAATAACAAGTTTTGTTAACAACAAAATCCAGATTGCGAACATGAAATGTTCCAACAATCTCCCCTTTTTTGATGATCACAAAGCTTGGATAAAAGATCGGTTGATAGGTTGAAATATGTTTAAAATGGGGGTTGAATAAACACTCACGATTTTTATAACCTTTTCGAATGAAGCATTAGTTCTGTAACAAACTGAAATTAGGAATCTTGTCAGTCAATGACAATCAGTTTAACTGATAACAGTTGCGGAAATAAACGGATTGAAAGATAGAATAAATAACCGAAGTAATAACACGAATATTTATGGAAGTTCGGAGATTTGAATTACTCCTACGTCACCCCTTCCATCACAAAGATAGGATATGCACTAAAAGACTTTTATAACGTCCCGAAAATTTGAAGGGTCACGTAAACCACATGCATGCAAATTATTAAATTTCTTTGGTATTTTATTAAATTCTTTTAAAGCATAAAATGCATGTTTATTTCATTAATTATGTGTTTAATTATTTTTATGCATTTTATACATAATTCATGCATTAGGGTTTCTAGATGCATTTCACGCTCGAACGAGGAATGGATACCGGAAAATTTTTAGAAAAATTATTTTTATTACATGATTAATTTTTATTAATTAATTTAAGATGTTTTAAAGGTATTTTTCAAGAAGTGAAATTTATTGGGTATTTTTAACCGCATGATTTTAATTTTTAATGGTACGCAAATTTTATCGAATCGGTGACTTTTTGAGGGTTCGGCTAATATTTTTAAAAACCTTCCAACACAAAATATTTTTCGGGAGTATGGTTGGATTTAATGAGCCTATTTTTAAGCTTATTGGACTTAAAACCCTTTTTATTTTTAATTAAGGCCCATTGGTGCATTTTAATTAACCTAAACCACCATTAAATTAAACCTAAACCTACCCTACACCAACTACCCTTCCCACCATCCGACAACCCCTTACTCCTTCATTATATAGGTGGGTTCAGCAGCGTTTCTTCTCTTCAAATACAGCTGCTTGTCTCGGTTCCAATCATTCGTGTAAATTAATCCAACCGACACCCCTTCACTACACATTATTCCCCAGCTGTATATCCTCTCGGTTTTCAGAGCTTTCATCAAGAAAGCTTCGGTTTTATCTTTTCTTGCAAGGAGAAATTCATCTGGCGTCTCCTCTTCTCGTTCTTGTTCATCAAATCATCCAGTCACGCCCCGTACCCTTATTTCTGCATCTTTACGTCATATATATACTGTTATGTGTGTTGTTTATGGAGGTTTCCTTAGGCATGTGCAGATCCGAGTTCCATGTTTTGTTTGTTTCGGTCCATGCATGTATCACTCTTTTGCATTTCACGTTTAATTTCCTGGTGCAAGGGGTTGCTGATGAGAGCCATGAGGGGCCATAAGCGTCGAGAAGGAAGGGATAGTAGGCTGGAATCGAAGCTTGCTCGTGGTAAGAGGGCCGATCGGGAAGATGTGAAGAGGGGCCACGTTTTTTGAGGGTTTAGTGCTTCCAGCCGGGCGTGGCTCGATCCCAACCAAGGAACTGACTCTCTTGGGTCCGTGATGGGGCAGGGATAGTGCTAGGAGTGGCTGGTCGTGACCCTTGAACAGTTCGGAGAGGTTTGGAACAAGGTTGATCTCGGTGATTGTTAAGGAGGGTAGTGGAGTCGTGCTGCACGTCCACTAGTTTGGGGGGGGGCGTGGTTGAATCTGTCCAATGGGAGGTCCATGAGCTGGTTTTGGTCATAGGATGGTTTAGTCTAAGGTTGGTCCAATCCAGAGTCAAGTTAGGAAGAAGATGTCCGAGCCTTGTTGCGTCATGGTTGGAGGCTAGTGCGCTGG
Organism: Primulina eburnea; assembly: GCF_022965805.1. Classification (NCBI taxonomy): domain Eukaryota; kingdom Viridiplantae; phylum Streptophyta; class Magnoliopsida; order Lamiales; family Gesneriaceae; genus Primulina; species Primulina eburnea. The sequence continues at coordinate 17,387,565 of NC_133108.1, forward strand.
AGAATTCCAGCAGCTTTTGGGTTTGTTTTATGGGTCATGAGAGGTCGATAATTGCTGGTTTTAAAGCTGGACATGGGTTGGGAGGAGGTGGACCGAATGATTCAAGGGTGGGAGCCATGTGTGAGTTATGGATTGTACAAAAATAAGGGGAGGCCAAGACTTTATTTTAGTACAGTAGGTATTGGCCGAAGGATTATGGGTTTAAGGACATCATTTAAGTAGTAAATGATTTAGAATGAGTTGCTTAAGTTATGGTTTGAGTTAGGAAACATTTGGTTAAGTTTCGGTTCGATTAAGGTTAAAAAAAAATAGGACCCCGGTCCAAGTTTTAAAACAATTCGATTAAGTTATGAAATGAGCTTGAGTTTACGTCTAGGGATGATTTTAAATATCTTTTGAGACATTTTAAGGAGTTTGGTAAGCTTCGGATCAAAATAATGAGTTTTGGAAGTTTTCGGGATTTAGTCGCTACACGAAACGTTAATTAAACAATTAATTGAAACGCCTAGATTTAAGCTTAATAAAATTATAAAAAATTATATTTAAGCTCAAATAATTATTATAAGTCTAAGTTTTAAATTTGGAAATTTAATGCTAAGGTTTGGTTTAATTCGGGATTTAAAACATATTAATATGTTATATTTTAGGATTAATTTAAAAGTCATTGATTTAAGCCAAATAAAAATATGGTAAAATTCATGTGGGCTTAAATAATTATTTGGGACATGTTAGAGTCAATGGAATTAAGAAAATGCCAAAAACATGAAATTAGAGGTCTAGGGGTTAAATGGTAATTTTTGGGTTTCCTAGGGCAAAATGGTCATTTTGCACCTGGGGTGAGATGTTGGTTCTGGCAGCGCCCTGAGCACAAATTCATGATATTTTAAATGTTCACGCATCATGATTCACAATTTTTAAGATTTTATAAAAATATACGTTGCATGCTTGAATTTAAAGGAAATTGCATATATACATGAATTTTATAAGTGATGAAAATGATAATGCTTTGAATGACGGGAATTAGTTGTGGCTATCGAAGTATATGTAAATGGTTAAGACGTATATGTAAATGCTGATGATGAGGCCTAGGCACAGTGGATGGGTGATCCTGTCACTGATGTCCGACAGCCGCCGGGTACCGCGGTTCTATATATGATGGATCCATCGTAAATGATGTACGATAGTCACCTCTAATGAACTGAATTCACCAATGATAAATAAGGAAAGATGAACGATGAACGATGAATGATGAACGATAAATGATAAACGATGAATGATAAAGGATGAATGATGAACGATAAATGAATGATGAATGATGAACGATAAATGATAAACGATGAATGATGATTAACGATGAGCTGTTTTGACACGTCATGATTTTACACGACACGTTTATGTTACATTTTAAAGTTCATGATAGATATGTTGAGTATGGTATTTTTCACTGCTGTGTGCTATGTATATGTATTTGCTATTAACGGTGCAGGTGTGTTGAGTCTTTAGACTCACTAGACGTGTGTGATGCAGGTGAGCTTAATGATGAGGAGACAGAAGGTGCTGAACTCTGAGTAGGCAGAACTGGTGCGGTGACACGACCCGAGGACCACATGTTTTCCGCATTACGATTTATGAGATTGAGAGGAGATTAATATTTTCATACTATGATGATTTAAAATTTTTATTAGTTTATTTTTTCGTATGATAATGGATGAGTTTGGTTATTTATAAACGACGCTATTTTTATTGTCAAATATTTAAGATAATTTTTAAATGTTATTTCAAAAGTGCGAGCTTTATAAAAAATAAATATTTCCGCATTTTTAAAAAATGAGCGAGACGTTAGAGCTTTGATCGACACAAACTTGTACAGACTCACTTCAGTTTGGACTTAACACATGCCAAAACTCAAACTCTTAGTTTACTAAGTATCTCACAGTTCTTCGACTGAACTTAGCACAACTGATCTAGTTAAAGATCAAAAATATACAATAAACATTTTGTGCTTGTATGCTCGAAAATTAGCTTCAAATGCTACAGATAAATCTAATAAGTGTGAGCTTTTTGATTCTTGAGTAAGAGCTATAAATTCAGCAGGGTAACAACAAGCTTGAGAGATTGATTGTTAAGAGAGTGTTATATTTCTCAACTGCTCCTCTCACCTATTTATAGGCTTCTCTTCAATGAGAACATTAAATATTATTTGAATCTTTATATCCATTGATTGCCACGTCAATATTCTTCTGACAATCATACACTGTAGCTGTAATGCCCGAGAATTTTGTTATTGTAAGTTGAAATGATTTATTGATAATTGATGTGATTATAGACGGAAAGGATCAGACCGGGAAAGACGAGAAAAGACACGAGATATGTGCGAGGACAATACCCCTCGCGCATATGCGCAGCACTGATGCGCGCATATGCGCTAGATGGGCAGAGGACCTCGCGCATATGCGCGAAGGAGGTACGCGCATATGCGCGAGTTGTGCAGGAGATACTTGCCAAGTCCAGAAAACCTCGCTCATATGCGCGGCGAGCGCGAGCTGCCGAGAAGATAAGCGTTGAGACCAGTAGGTCTCGTGCATATGCACGAGACGTGCTGCTTAAAGATTCATGCCACGTTTTGTAACCATGCATGATATATATATATACAAACGTTAATTGTTCTTCAGAATCAGCAAAGATGGAAATCGAAGGATTCCAAAGCCAATTTCAAATTCTTGAATCATAGATTTGCGATTGTGCAAAATCCATCCGTCCGAATTTCAATCCGACTTCAGTACCGTGTTCCTATCGACAAGGGCTTCAACCGGACGTAAGTTTTATTGATTTCTATTATGATTTGAAAATATGATATTGAAGGAATCGGACTTGATTCATATGTGGTGTTTTTGACATAGTAGACATCGTATAATTGAAACCGGATTGAAGAACAGATACCGTATAAAATTGTTATGATTTTCAGAATGGCTTTGATTGAGAATTGATATCTGTTGATTTTTATTGCTGGGTATATTGAGATTGTGTAGTTATTCCGTTAAAACAAAATTTGATTTAGCTCTAGTTATATCTAGTATTGATTTGAGTGGTATATTGATATTGTACTCCTCGATATTGTCATTGCCAGATTGAGTATTGATAGGCTTCGAATTCGAGACATCGACTTCGTCAGATTGACAGAATGAAAGTTTTAAATCAAGGTTAACCGGGAGATGGATTTGAGTCAGATTGGACTGGGGTTTCTCAAAAAAACCACATACTTTACTTTATTGCATTGATGTCTGCAATTGAATGAAATTAATATACTTAGTCTATTGATTTATAGCAAAACGTGTATTGAGTCATGGGCGGAGGTGCCTAGTCATTGGCGGATATGCGAAGTCTGTGGCGGATATGCCAAGACACTGGATGATTGAATTATATCGATGTTGCTTAGGAGTAGATCGACTCCTATCGCTGAGATTCAATATATGTGACAATGTCCAGGAACCGGGTTCCCTAGATTAGAGATGTGTCGAGTCGGAGATGACGAGTCACTAGTTATGTTTTCAGATTTGATACATGTTATTGATGACTGTTTATGCTTTTATATATATTTTTATGTGATTGCATTTACTCATTATTTATACTGGGATTTTATTCTCACCGGAGTTATCCAGCTGTTGTCGTGTTTGTATGTGTGCATGGCAACAGGTGGAACATGATTAGGGTCAAGAAGAGGATGAGAGAGGACAAGTTAGCGTGGAGATCCGGAACAGAAATAGATAGGTTTCAGCACTTGATATATAGTAGTTGAACCCTAGTTGATTGTAATATATTAAGTACAAGACATTTACTTTACTTTTGATATGTATATCAGAGTGATTCCATTACGTTCCGCATTTGTATTTTTAAAAAAACTAGTATTTCACCCGTGTGATGCACATAGTGTTATTTTATGTCATTATTTATTAAAATTAATATGTATGATAATTTGTTTACTTTCTCTATAACGTAACTTTTTATCAAAGTGAAATATTTATTGTTTTCATATACATATAGAACTTAACAATGAAACACTGAATAAAAGAGCCATTTTTGTATTTCGACTGAAAATTAATATCACACTTGTATTAGACGATGAATGACATAATGTGTTTACCAATTATACTGTATTCCCATATAAATTTATGTACTATGCACAAAACAATAACTATAACAAAATAAAATGATAAACATGATACAAACGTTTATGGTGGTTTTAATTTCAAAAAATAGTTTAAATAAAATACAAATAAACTAAATGGATTATAGATCATACAATTAGAAAACAAAAAAAATTACAAATTTTGAAAAACTTCCTTAAATACAACATTTGTCGTTGAATTTTTCGGGTTGCTATCACTGTAACATATCAAAATTTTTGGTCCCTCAGGATTCGTAACTCTGGATACAGCAACGTACAACTGACCATGAATAAAAACAGGGTTCTTCAAAAAAAGTCCTACATGAGACAATGATTGCCCCTGACTTTTGTTGATTGTCATTGCATATGATACAATCAAAGGATATTGTCTTCGTTGAAATTTAAAAGGAAGCCTTAGATCAGAATGTGTCAATGACATTCTTGGAATAAGCACTTTATGACCTGCATTACTTCCAGTAAGAATTTTACCTTCCAAAACATGGTTTCTGAGTCTTGTCACGATCAATCTAGTGCCATTGCATAATCCAAGAGAATGATCTATGTTCCGCAGCAACATAACCGGAGTTCCAACCTTCAAATTTAACTCGTGATATGGTACTCCAGAACATCTTATTCCATTTAAGAATTCAGGGGTATGCACATCATTCAGTAGATCAACATTTCTATCTGAGTGACACGTCGTATCAAAACTTAGATACTACCTTCCCTCTGAATGGTTTAGAGATATCATGTATTTGATAAGTGCAAGATTTGCACTTAAATTATATTAGAATCCATTTTGAATTATGCTTGTTTCGAACAGAATTATGCGTTTTTTGGTTTGTTTCTGTTGTCATTACAGGAATGGGGAAAATAGCGAAGACAAAGCCAAGTGGACCAAGAAGCGCACGACCATGAGCACGCCACCGGACAGATGTGTGCGCGCGGCCGCGCCACTTCACGCGCAGGCGCGCATGCACCCATACAAAAGCATGACCAGAGAGTCGCGCGCCATCGCGTGACTTCACGCGCAGGAGAGCGCGCACAGATACAACTTGAAGACCCGAGAGGCGCGCGCCACCGTGCCACATCTCGCGCTAGGGCGCGCGCACAGCTGAAGCAAATGAGCAGAAGCTTGCGCGCGACTGCGCGAGATCACGCGCAGCCGCGCGCGTACATGCACGGCTAGACACAGTAACTCGCGCGCCACCGCGCGCGCGCCGCGTCCAGAAAAAGTATAAAAGCGTGATCGCTAGGTCAGAAAGGAGGACACGCCGTTTTGGACGAAAATACAGAGGGAAGACTCGGAGCGAAGGCGAGACGAAGGCACGACACGCGAAGATCGATTACAAAAACGAAGAGCGACGAATCTGGAGACAGAGACGACACTTCGGATTTGTTATCTGTCTTTTGCATTTCTATTTTCTCATATGTACATGTCTAAAACTTTGAGTATGCGCCGTTTGTATTTCGATTTCGTGATGAACTAATCTCCCATTCTAAAGAATGATGTAGCGTTGTGGGCACGATGATTTGACATGGTTATTTTATAGGATTGAATTCCATTTTTATTTTTATTTGTGTTCTCTGTGTTTACTGCACTGCAATTTACTGGCCATAAATTGTCTGTTGTTTGATTAATTCTACAACTCGGGAGAGGGACTAGAGTTATAGATCATTAGAACACATCGTTAAATGTTTATAGCGTTCGGAAGGCGTATAACTTTAGCGAGGCTTAGTAAGAACATTGTTTGCATTTATCTATGAAACTTAGATTCTAATTAGGAACAATTGAATCAAAGTTGATAGATACAGTTATTTGTCACTTGGGAAAGAGGGAATAAAACAATCTAAGTGTTCTTGGCCATTAAATGATTGGAATTCAGGAATATAAATTCAATTATGAATAATTATCGTGGTAACTTTGTGAAATCATTTCTCTAGATATCTTCTCTCATAATTATCTCTAAATTCGGTGATTTAATTAACTCATTGTTTTCAATTAATTTGTTCAAACAAACCAATCTTTTAATTAATTTTTCTAAATAAAGTTGAGAATATTTTAATTACGAGCACTAATATACTTTTTTATACACACTCCTCGTGGGATCGATATCTGTACTCTAACCAGTACTAAAACTTGACACCGTACACTTGCGGTAGTGAAAACACGCAACAAGTTTTTGGCGCCGTTGCCGGGGAGTGTCAAATTTGAATTTATATCAGTATTGTTACCAATTAGTCTAGATTTTAATTTAGAGCCTTTATATTTGTGTTATTTTATATTGATTGAGTTTTTCATTTTTTCTGCTTGACAGTGTATGCTAAGATCGCAAAGCCCTGACTTGCTTATTTTTGATCCGGAGATCGAAAGAAATGCTAGAAGATTAAGAAAAGCAAGAAGAGAAGAGATCCAAGCAATGGCTGAGAACAGAGAGAATGACAGACACGCCCAGCTAGAGGCGATTCCTATAAGAGATCACTTCCGACCAGTGATCAACAATCATTACTCTGGTATTGCAAGAGGGACAATCAACGCCAATAATTTTGAATTGAAGCCTGCTCTAATCAATATGGTTCAGCAAAACCAGTTTGCTGGAACAGCCATCTCTGATCCTCACGTTCACCTGAGAACCTTTTTGGAGATAACGGATACGGTAAAGATTAATAATGTGCCTGATGATATTATTAGACTGCGTTTGTTTCCGTTTTCTCTCAGGGATCAAGCACGAGGATGGCTTCAATCGCTTCCCTTAGGAAGTATCACTACTTGGCAGGAGCTGGCGACAAAGTTTCTGGCAAAATACTTTCCCCCTGCAAAGTCTGCACAGTTGAAGATTGAGATTATTACGTTCAGGCAGACTGATTTTGAACAATTGTATGAGGCATGGGAAAGATACAAGTTGCTGTTGAGAAAGTGCCCAAACCATGGCTTCGAAGACTGGGTGCAGATTGAATTATTCTACAACGGTCTAAATGGGCAAACAAGAGGAACAGTGGATGCTGCAGCTGGTGGCACGATCTTTGCCAAATCTCCTGAGCAAGCTTATGACTTGCTCGAACAGATGACGATAAATAGCTACCAGTGGCCGTCAGAAAGGGCAGGAGTAAAAAGGACAGCTAGAGTTTATGCTGTGGATCCCATTACGTCACTCACTGCACAAGTATCAGCACTGATCACACAACTTGCAGCTATGAACAAAGTGAGCACATCCGAAACTGAGATTCCATCGACTGTTGCTGAAGAGCAATCCATTCCTGAAGAAGCTCAGTACGTCAACAACAGAAATTTTGGAGGATTCGGAGGATATCGAGGTAACCCTCCCCCTAATACTTATCAACCAGGATTAAGAAATCACGAAAATTGTTCTTATGCAAATAATAAAAATGTGTTGAATCCTCCACCGGGGTTCAATACATCAAAGGGGGAAGGAAAGCCTTCATTTGAAGATTTAGTGGGAACGTTTGTTTCTGAGTCGGGAAAGCGGATGGCAAGGACTGAGTCTCGTCTTGATAACATGGAGACTCACATGGGAAATATGGGTGCCACAATGAAATCTTTGGAAACTCAAATTGGACAGTTGACAAACGCGTTGAAAGATCATAACAGGGGTCAATTTCCTAGCAACACAGAGGTTAACCCAAAAGAACAGTGCAAGGCAGTCACCTTGAGAAGTGGAAAGGAATTAGAGGTACAAACTCCTAAAGAGAGAGTGGAAAGTGAGAAGACAGTTGAAGAGAGCAAAACTGAGGAATCCAAGACAGAAGTTGAAGTTGAACGACCTCCAGTATATAAACCGACCTTTCCATACCCTCAGAGATTCAAAAAGAAGAATTTGGATGATCAGTTTGCGAAATTTTTGAAGATTTTTAAGAAGATACACATCAACATACCATTTGCTGATGCTTTAGAGCAAATGCCGAATTATGCAAAGTTTATCAAAAATGTGATGTCTAAGAAGAGAAAGCTGCAGGAGTTTGAGACTGTGAACCTTACTGAAGAGTGTAGCGCCATATTGCAGAAGAAGCTGCAACAAAAATTAAAAGATCCAGGGAGTTTCACTATTCCTTGCTTTATTGGTGGTTCTAAATGTAGCAAAGCTTTATGTGATTTAGGAGCAAGTATTAACTTAATGCCATTTTCTATTTACAGGGAATTGGAGCTTGGAGAGGTTAAACCAACCACGATTACCTTGCAGGTTGCAGACAGAAGTCTCACATATCCACATGGGATCGTCGAAGATGTATTGGTAAAAGTGGATAAATTTATTTTTCCTGCTGATTTTGTGATTTTAGATATGGAAGAGGATCATGATGCTCCACTAATCTTTGGGAGACCGTTTCTGGCAACTGGAAGGGCTTTGATAGACGTGCACAAGGGTGAACTCACCCTGAGAGTTGGAGGAGAAGCTGTCATTTTTAATATCTATCACGCCATGAAGGAGTCAAATGAGGTAAGCACTTGTAAAAGCATTGATATTTTAGACTCATGTATGTCTTTTGATTGTGCAGAAACTAGGGATCCCCTGGAGAGCTGTTTGATAGGTGCTGTTGGAACTGCGGATGAAGAAACTTGGGAAGTGAAAGAGCAACGAGTGGCTCTTGAAGCACTGCAGAAGGACAGGAGAAAAGATGCACCGCCTGAAGAGTTGTATATAAATGAGAGAATCGAGGTAAAAGCACCTTCGCCTGACTTGAAGGAACTGCCAAGCCACTTATCTTATGCATTTTTAGGTGACAAGTCGACATATCCGATAATCATCTCTTCCTCCCTTACTTGTACAGAAAAAGATAAATTATTGAGAGTATTGAGGAAATTTAAAGCTGCTTTAGGATGGTCGATTTCTGATATTAGGGGAATTAGCCCCACTATATGCATGCATAAAATTTTGATGGAGGAGTCGTATACTCCTTATGTGAACCACCAGAGGAGGTTGAACCCAGCAATGAAAGAGGTTGTGAAAAACGAGGTACTGAAATTACTAAATGCTGGTGTGATTTATGCCATTTCTGATAGTAGTTGGGTGTCTCCTGTACAAGTTGTACCGAAAAAGGGTGGAATAACTGTGGTTAAAAAAGAAAATGATGAACTGATTTCTACTCGCACTGTAACTGGCTGGCGGGTATGTATTGATTATAGAAAGTTAAATAATGCCACACGTAAAAATCATTTTCCACTGCCTTTTATTGATCAAATGCTTGATAGACTTGCTGACTATTGTCATTATTGTTTTTTAGATGGTTATTCAGGTTATAACCAAATTGCTATAGCACCAGAAGATCAGGAGAAGACTGTTTTCACGTGTCCCTATGGCACATTTGCTTTTCGGAGAATGCCGTTTGAGCTATGCAATGCACCTGCCACTTTCCAGAGGTTTATGATGGCCATTTTTGCAGATATGGTGGAGGAAATAATGGAAGTCTTCATGGACGACTTTTCGGTATTCGGTTCGTCGTTTGATCATTGTTTACATAAACTATCCCTCGTTTTGCAGAGATGCCAGGATAAGAACCTAGTTCTTAATTGGGAGAAGTGTCAATATATGGTCCAAGAGGGTATTGTTCTCGGACATAAAGTGTCGTCTAAGGGATTAGAGGTGGACCGAGCTAAAGTCGTTGCGATCGAAAAACTTCCCCCACCAAATAACATCAGAGGAATAAAGAGCTTTCTCGGACATGCGGGGTTTTATCGTAGATTTATTAAAGATTTTTCTAAGATCACTAAACCCCTATGTAATTTACTTGAAAAAGAATCGACTTTTATATTTGATGATGATTGTTTGCAGGCATTTGAGAATATCAAAATGGCATTGGTGACCGCACCGATCATGATAGTGCCGGATTGGAAGGAGCCCTTTGAGCTAATGTGTGATGCAAGTGATTATGCAGTGGGCGCTGCCTTAGGCCAAAGAAGGGAAAAGATTTTAGGGCGATTTACTACGCAAGCCGTACGATGGATGCTGCTCAGCAGAATTACACTACGACCGAGAAGGAGATGCTTGAAGTAGTATTTTCTTTCGACAAATTCAGGCCTTATTTGATTGGCACAAAGGTAATCGTTTTCACTGACTATGCAGCTATTCGCTACCTTTTCGCCAAGGAAGATGCAAAACCATGCTTGATAAGGTGGATTTTGCTATTACAAGAATTTGACTTTGGGGTCAAGGATAAAAAAGGTAGTGAGAATCAGGTAGCTGATCATTTGTCGAGGCTTGAGTTGGAGGAGAAGAAAGAAGAGGGAGCTATACAGGAAACTTTTCCGGATGAGCAACTCTTTGAGGTAAACACTGTAATTCCTTGGTTTGCTGATATTGCAAATTTTTTGTCCTGTGGTACCCTCCCTCCAGATCTGAGCTATCATCAGAAGAAGTTTGTCCATGATATCAAGTTTTATTATTGGGATGACCCATTTGTGTACAAGAGATGTGCTGACCAAGTGATTAGGAGGTGCGTGGAGGGTCTCGAAGCCCAGCAAATTGTGGAAAAGTGTCATTCTTCACCATATGGTGGACATTTTGGAGCATCACGAACAGCATCTAAGGTATTACAATCTGGTTTTTATTAGCCTAGTTTGTTTAAGGATAGTTATACCTTAGTAAAATCATGTGATAGATGTCAAAGGTTAGGAAACATCTCTAGGCGTCACGAATTACCACTGACAAATGTTTTGGAAGTGGAACTTTTTGACGTTTGGGGCATAGATTTCATGGGACCCTTTCCCCCGTCTTTTGGTAACTCTTATATTCTACTAGCTGTTGATTATGTGTCGAAATGGGTGGAAGCAATCGCCACCAATACTAATGACTCTCATGCTGTAGTGAAATTTGTGCATAAAAACATCTTCACCAGGTTTGGAACGCCGAGAGCCATCATAAGTGACGAAGGTACGCATTTTTGCAATAGAATTTTAACTCACTCTTGGCTAATACAATGTGAAGCACAAGGTGGCACTAGCATACCATCCTCAATCGAATGGACAAGCTGAAATATCCAACCGGGAAATTAAGCAAATTCTGGAAAAGACTGTCAACACCAACCGGAGGGATTGGGCTATGAAGTTGGATGATGCGTTATGGGCTTATCGGACCGCATTCAAGACGCCTATTGGGATGTCTCCCTATAGGTTAGTTTTTGGGAAAGCATGTCACTTGCCACAAGAACTAGAGCACCGAGCATTTTGGGCAGTTAAAAAGTTGAAATTCGATCTAAAAGCTTCTGGCGATGTCAGAAAACTGCAGTTAAGTGAGATGGATGAATTCCGAAATGAAGCATATGAAAATGCCAAAATCTACAACGAGCAAACTAAGAAGTGGCATGACAAATTCATTGTCCGAAGGGAACTCAAGCCAGGACAACAAGTACTACTGTTCAACTCTCGTCTGAAGTTGTTTCCTGGTAAGCTGAAATCACGTTGGTCAGGGCCATTTGTAGTGAAAACAGTATATCCTCATGGGGCCATCGAGTTGAAGTGCAATGATGGACGAACTTTCAAAGTCAATGGACAGCGAGTTAAGGCATACTATGGAACTGAAATGAGGAATATTGACAATTTCAGTCTAAATGAACCCAATTGAGCAAAACTGGTAGTCGGGCTGATGACGTTAAACCAAGCGCTGTGTGAGAGGCAACCCGCATTTATTTAATTTCGCATTCGTTCTACTTTATTATTTTAATTCAATTTCTTAGTTAATATTTTTAATTTTCTATATTTTAAGTACTAATTTGAATCGCTTTATTTTTGCAGGTTATTAAAAAAAATAAAAAAATAAAAATTAAAGGAACAGCAGCATGCGCGCCACCGCGCCACATCTCGGGCAGCAGCGCGCTAATGCTCGGTGCGCAGATCCAGTAGAGGGCATGCGGTCGCGCCAACTCTCGTGCACCCGCGCGCACTCCATCAACCAAAAAAGACAGAAGCCAGCGTGCCCCAGCGCGACTTCACGCGCGACCGCGCGTGCTAATATATCGCGGATGACAGAAGCCAGCGCGCGGTCGCGCCACTTCTCGCGCGACCGAGCGCACCGCGTGCAGCTCCCCCCTTTAAAACCCTATTTCCCGATTTTACACGCACACAACTCTCGAATCTCAGAAATAGCCGCCACCCTCAGCAAATCCTCTCCTAAAAATTCATCCCCCTCACAAATCCTCTTCCAATTCACTCAACCCACAACCCTCCATCAACAAAGCTACTCCATAACTCCTTCAAACCACCTCCATCTCTCACAAACAAGCCTCACACAATTCATCTTTCCAACCACCGCCGCTCCTCCACCAAATCCGCCGCCGTCGCCTACTGCCGCCGAGCGTCGCTTTCTTGTTATTTTCTTCAATAAAGGTTACCGTCTCTTTTACTTGGCTATAGTTTGGGTTATTTTCAGCATTCAAGCAATTGTTGGTGGATTTTGTGTTTATATTATTGATTATTGGAGTGGATACAAATTGAAAATTATGCCGCCGAGAAAAAGATCAAAAGATGGGGCGTCCTCGTCTCGTTCCTACGATGCTCACAGATTTTGGAACGAGGAAGCCTTTCGGGTATATGAGAGCACCATGTCTCGATCTATCATTAATGAAAGAGGGCTAGATATAACCCACTTTAACTGTAATATAATTGAGGAAGTTGTGCGAAGGGGATGGGTAGATATAGCACAGTCTCCGCCAGACGCCGTGATATCCGTAGTCCGTGAATTTTATGCGAATTTGAGAATCAAACATGAGGAGTACGGAGTTTTGGTGCGAGGGCAACTCGTCTATATTGATTCGGCCACCATTAATGCAATCTACAATCTTCTGGATTTTGAGAATGACGGGTACACTGAGTTGATCACTGGGGATATGAACTACGATCAGATTATCAGGACCTTATGCATCGACGGTGCAGAGTGGCGATTGAATCAGGGCTCCCCGATTACACTGAAGAAATATGATTTACGCCGTGACCCACGCCGCTGGGCATCTTTTATTCTCTCACGGATCATGCCCTCCTCCCATCAGACTGAAATTACAAAAGATAAAGTGACGTTGATTTACTCCATCATGGCTGGGAAAACCGTCGATCTTGGGAAGCTCATTCACAGTTATATCATGCGTGCTGGTACGGGACTCATGACCGTCAGCCTCCCTTGTGCACATACTATCACTGCCTTATGTCTTCATGCCGGTGTGCAATGGGGCGCCGATGAACAGGTTTTGAAAGCCAAGGGCCCAATCACAGTATTTGAAGTAGACCGTTCACGCTTTGTGTATGAAATAGAACGACAAGAGGCCAGGGCAGAGTACAACCAGAGGGCCAGAGCACGCAATCCGCCACCACCACCCTCGGTCCCTCGATCAAGTTTGGGAGATCGCATGTTCCGACTGGAACAGGATATGTGGGTCGAACGCCAAGAGCAAGCTGAACACCGACACACTACTGGTGTCTTCATGTATTTTATGATGGACTTCACATTAGTGCTTGCCCAGCGTTTCCCACCTACTGGACCTGCGGATGTTCCCTATCCACCACATCCAGTCTGGCCACCACAGTACCCACCACCAGTTCTATCACCACCGCAGCCCATGGATGATGATGATGAAGAGGCTTCGAACGATGACTCGAGCCCCGAGTTCTGACACTTGGGAGCGAGGTATGTGTTGTCATGTTCTTCATTTCTATACATTGAGGACAATGCATACTTTAAGTTTGGGGGGGTGCAATTGCTTTGTTAGTTAGTTTTTTTTATTTATTGCGTAATATTAGTTAATTTGAATTTTTTTTATTGCATGTTAGAACTTGTTAGGTAGAGTCATGGATAAGTAAATGTGTGGCCGATGATGAAAATTGAATTATGGTCCTGAAGTTTATATGTGTTCATGATAACTTAGGAGTCACAATTATTCTACACTGTCGTGTTTGTTGATACTATCATTGCTCAGAGACAAGTTGCATGCCTGTGATGCTAAATAGACGATGGAGATCCGATTCTTGGTAAATCTTGCATGACATTGATTGACACTTTTGCAGACATAGAAATGATCTAGGAAATTTTTCACAATATCTTTGGGCCTGTGTTCTTTGTCCAACTGTCAATTGTAGCACTTTGAGCCTCGAAGTGATTGAGATGCTTAAAATTTCTTTTATACCTACCTCGTATATCATTTTGATTGAAAATTGCATGTGGCTGGTTTGTATGGGTTGATTAATGGATTGACGGTAATCTAGAACTTGTTTGAACACTTTTCGAGGCGAAATACGGATAATATGTGACATAGGAATGATTTAGGCGATCTTTGAAACCGTTGAGCCTTCGAGCCTACCAAATGAACATGAAAGATCCCTAGTGTCCCATTTTGAGCCTACTGAAAAATCAAGTGTTGTGTGTCAACGACATACAATTATCCCCCACTTGTATCTATTCTATATCCCACAACAACTACCAAATGAAGCTCATACACTTATTTCCCTACCTGATTTTGAGAGAAATAAATTCATTGGTGTTGTAGTGATTCAAATGCTCCTTGAAAAAAAAGAGAAAAATTTAAAGTGTGCAAAAAGGAGTTCAAAAAGAAGAAAAACAATGAAAAGAATGAATCAAAAGTGGTGAGAAAGAAAGCATTTGGGAAATGAAGGATATGAATGAAAAGAAAACAATAAAGTGGGTGGTGGTTGAAAAGAAAATGAAAATGAGTGAAGTTGATGAAGTTCAAATATTTCTCTCAAATTTTGATTTCCATACCTTTATTGTAGCCGTGAGCCGTGGCCTAACGTTACAAACCTACAAGACCTATTAACCTTGTCAAATTTATCCAATATACTAGTGGAGAAAAGTTGTTCAAGTCAATCCTATGGATACCTGAAAAACATAATCATCAAGTATAAACTTTAATCACTTGCTTGCAAGCATCTCGTTGGGTGATTTCATCTTTGGTATAATTCCGTTGAATATTCATTGAGCCAATTAATTACCAATAAAGTCCTATGTGATCTATGAATGTGAATTGATATTTTGATGAAGTGTGAGTTGAACTAAACTGAGGGTTTCTTGATTCTGTAATGCGAATGGGCATTATTACTCTATCTGAGCATTCGATTGGGTAAATAAATATTGACATATCACACATGCACGTGACTCTTGGGAAATCATGAATTACATTAAAATAGATAAGTCTGAGGTCAATATCACTTTTTGCGAATCCATGACTGCTAAGAGTTTCATTATTTGTTAATTGACTTCCGGTTTTTATTCTATTTTGCTCGAAACTAGCAAAAGTTCAAGTTTGGGGGGTTTGATAAGTGCAAGATTTGCACTTAAATTATATTAGAATCCATTTTGAATTATGCTTGATTCGAACAGAATTATGCGTTTTTTGGTTTGTTTCTGTTGTCATTACAGGAATGGGGAAAATAGCGAAGACGAAGCCAAGTGGACCAAGAAGCGCACGACCATGAGCATGCCACCAGACAGATGTGTGCGCGCGGCCGCGCCACTTCACGCGCAGGCGAGCGCGCACCCTTACAAAAGCATGACCAGAGAGGCGCGCGCCATCGCGCGACTTCACGCGCAGGAGCGCGCGCACAGATACAACTTGAAGACCCGAGAGGCGCGCGCCACCGCGCCACATCTCGCGCTAGGGCGCGCGCACAACTGAAGCAAATGAGCAGAAGCTTGCGCGAGATCACGCGCAGCCGCGCGCACACATGCACGGCCAGACACAGCAACTCGTGCGCCACCGCGCCATTTCATGCGCCACCGCGCGCGCGCCGCGTCCTGAAAAAGTATAAAAGCGCGATCGCTAGGTCAGAAAGGAGGACACGCCGTTTTGGACGAAAATACAGAGAGAATACTCGGAGCGAAGGCGAGACGAAGGCACGACACGCGAAGATCGATTACAAAAACGAAGAGCGACGAATCTGGGGACAGAGAAGACACTTCGGATTTGTTATCTGTCTTTTGCATTTCTATTTTCTCATATGTCCATGTCTAAAACTTTGAGTATGCGCCGTTTGTATTTCGATTTCATGATGAACTAATCTCCCATTCTAGAGAATGATGTAGCGTTGTGGACACGATGATTTGACATGGTTATTTTATAGGATTGAATTCCATTTTTATGTTTATTTGTGTTCTCTGTGTTTACTGCACTGCAATTTACTGGCCATAAATTGTCTGTTGTTTGATTAATTCTACAACTCGGGAGAGGGACTAGAGTTATAGATCATTAGAACACATCGTTAAATGTTTATAGCGTTCGGAAGGCGTATAACTTTAGCGAGGCTTAGTAAGAACATTGTTTGCATTTATCTATGAAACTTAGATTCTAATTAGGAACAATCGAATCGAAGTTGATAGATACAGTTATTTGTCACTTGGGAAAGGGGGAATAAAACAATCTAAGTGTTCTTGGCCATTAAATGATTAGAATTCAGGAATATAAATCCAATCGTGAATAATTATTGTGGTAACTTTGTGAAATCATTTCTCTAGATATCTTCTCTCATAATTATTTCTCAATTCGGTGATTTAATTAATTCATTGTTTTCAATTAATTCGTTCAAACAAACCAATCTTTTAATTAATTTTTCTAAATAAAGTTGAGATTATTTAATTACGAGCACTGATATATTTGTTTATACACACTCCTCGTGAGATCGATATCTGTACTCTAACCAGTACTAAAACTTGACACTGTACACTTGCGGTAGTGAAAACACGCAACAGTATTCATTTATGGACTGAACGACATCAAGTGTTGGTGCCAAAATAGCTCTTTGATAAAAATATATAGTATTGTTGATATTATTGTCTAAAGACGGATACATACTCTCAATTATTGCTGCAATAGAATCATTGCAATCTTTGATCAAAAGTTCATCAGTAATATCTATTATCGCATAACCGTCATTTTGTTCTCCAACTTCTCCAATTTTTCCATCTCCTAAATTAGCAATCCAATCTGATTTTTTTTTTTATTTTAGCACATTCTTCATCAGAACCTAAATTATGTAATCGCATGTTTTTCGTCAATCTCAAAACTATACAATGACTCCAAAGATATGAAGAATTGATAGTGGCGTGAACAATATCTTGCCTACTGCCTTTTGGAATAACAGGTAATATTTGTCGAAAATCGCCACCAAAAACAACCGTTTTGCCTCCAAAAGGCAAATGAAGGCTTGAAGGATTGACAAATCTCATTATATCTTTCATGCTTTTATCCAAAGCTTCAAAACAAAACTTATGCGTCATTGGAGCCTCATCCCAAATGAGAAGTTTAGATTTTACAATAAGCTCTGCAAGATGACTCCCTTGTTTGATATTGCATGTTGATTCCTCATTGGGATTAAATGGAATTGCAAAACGAGAATGAGCAGTTCTTCCACCAGGCAGTAAAAGAGATGCTATACCACTTGATGCCACATTCAAGACAATTTCTCCTTTCGATCTCAAGTATACAGATAGAGTTTTCCAGACAAAAGTTTTTCCAGTACCTCCATATCCATAAACAAAGAATATTCCTCCCTTATTTGAAGCAATTGCTTTCATTATTATATCATATACACGACGCTGCTCCGAGTTCAAATTATTAATGAATTTATCATGTTCTTGCGACAAAGATCTTCAATCAAACTGCAACTCATCATGAATTAGTCTATTTCGTGAAGACTGAATATATTGATAACTAGGAAAAGGCATTGATTGGAATTCACGTAAACTCTTTCCATAGCTCTGTAATAGCTTTTCAATATCAACCAATGCATAACTTCTTATTTCATCCTCATTTAATTCCAATTCTACAAAAAAAAAGATAAAAATTAATATATATATATATATATATATATATATATATATATATATATATATATATAATTTATCAGTTCATGCATACCTTGGTGTTGCAGCAAGTTACGTCGTTTATATAAAATATCATCAGATAAATATGTCCAACATGACTCCCAAACAACTTCAGGTCGGCTGATACAATTCGATGATAATTGAATAGCAAATAAAACTCTCAGAGATTGTGCTGAAGCCCAATGACTTGCCTCAATAATGCCGTCGATATACTCCTTGTCATCATTCAACAACCCTAAAGCATAGCAAGCATCGCGAAATGAACGGTATTGAACACCGTTAACAAAATTTATATCATCATAGCACGTGGCGCCACGGTTTACATTGAGAAGACATCTCAAATAGTACATTTCCCCACAACCAGGAGGAACGTAAAAAATGCGTCGGATTGAAAATCTTTGTTTTCTGGGAAGGAATTCTCGTGTTTCTTGCTTCCAAACAAACTTAATTGGTAATTCAACATATGTTAATTCTCTTGCCTCATGATATTTCTTAATAGCTTCCATCCAAGCAAGAAACATGCTCTGGTTAATACTAGTTCTATCGAGAACGGTACTGATTTAATCTGAATCTGAAAAAATAATATTTTGTTCATTCGGAAGATGAAAGCTCAGACGCTCGACGGGTGGATCTCTGTATTGAATATCAAATCCAAAAATTCTCCACGCAGCCTCACACGGGGAAATATATCTGCAGTCGTACTACATATTAACTTCATCAACATTTTTCCCTAAACTATCATCATCTGAGCTCTTATAGAATGAGGCAGTCACACGATCATGTCCTTTATTTATATACTTGAACAAATATTTGATAGCTTGAGATTGATTGCACCATTCAACATTCATATGGGCTCCGCACCGAATTAACAAATAACGATTATGGGGAACAACAAATCTGTTATCCAGATTAACACCATTCTTGATAATTGTTCGCCATTATCTTTGTGTTTATAACTTGGGTATTCATCCTCATCAATTGATGTCACTTCAACAAACTTTTTAGGAAAATGCTTTGAACAACGACCGTTATACATGCATGGAGAGTTATTTCTTGTTTCGCCGCATGGACCATGCATCATTAGATCTCGTACTGCACCATAATAAATAGGATCATTTTTTTCATCAAGAATTTCAGCAGAAATGATATGATCTATAGCCTCTGCTGCTGGATATTTGTCTTCTTTACAGAGGAAAAGCAAAATGTGGGCGTGCGGTAATCCTCGCTTTTGGAATTCCACGGTGTATATTAGTAACAAAATGAGAATAAGAATTAATTATGTTTACTGAAATATATTAGTTTTCTAAAATCCAAAATATTAGTACCTTATATATAATTAAAAAAAACATAATTTTTTTTACCTGCTTTAACAGTTCCAAATATTTTATTCTTTTGGAGATCTTTAATCAAGGCTTCCAACTTCATTTTAAAGATTCTGCAAACAATATCTGGACGGTCTTCTGCTGTAATGCCCGAATTTTGAAAATGTGATAGTAGTTGTGATGGTTTATGACTTTACGTTATGGTATAAATGGTAATGAATGTTATAGAATGGAATAGATAATTGATGGGAAGAATCAAAGATGGATTTTGAGCTAAATAGGTAATGGAAGTGCAGAAACGGTGTGAAAAATGTGACAGTGGTTGTGGTTTTTAGAATAATGTTTTGTATATTGATCCAATTGATGTGAGGCCACTTTCATTAGAAAGATATGACATAAGGCTATAACTTTGTTATTTTGCGTTTTGGTCAAATCATTAGGGAAGACGAGCCAAAAACGCCCCGAAGTGTGTCGTGCGTATCGTCGTTCCTACAATGACACATGTTGGGAGAATTGGCATAACTTTTTACTCAGACCTCCAAATGAGCTGAAATTTTGGGAGATGAAAGCCAAGACATAGGGCTACAACTTTGTAGTTTACCACTTTTCCAAATTATAAAGGGAAGAGGCGTTTCCGAAGCGATCTTTGTAGTGCCTGTGCGCAGTGTGCTCGCCCTAGCGGGAATTTATGTCCGCCCTAGCGAGCCATGTTCGAAAATTTTGGTGTTCTGGCCGAGAGTTACGCGCCCGAGCGGAAAAAGAGGTTCGCCCTAGCGGCCAGCAAATTGAAAAAGCGTGTTTTGGTGTTTGGGAAGGCATAAAATCGAGTGGGATGCTCTTTCTTCTCATTTTCCTTCTCCTTCTTTTCTCTCCATTGGGTTAGAAGCTAGGGTTCTTCATTCTTCCTTCCATTTTCTAAAGTATTCTTCAATCCATGGGAGATTTGTTCAAGGAAATTATGAAATAAAGTTAGATTTGTGATCCTCTCATTACGGGCTTCACAAGGATGTAAGTTTTTCCGATTTTTGTTAAAGTTTGGAAATGGGTTGAAGTTTAGAATTGATAATTGAATTGATATTTGAGATATAGAGATGTTGGAGATGTTGTGATTGTGTTGGGTTGAATTTAAAATAGAATTGAAGAGGAGCTAACCTTTTAGCACACATGCCATGTGTTTGATGAAATGATCCAATGAATGTTTTTATGGAATATTATGATTAAGAAATCTGTGGATCTTGATTTGAAGCCGTATTGGATTGATTATGAATTTTGAACAGAAATACTCTATTTTGATAGATGATCAAAGTCCTTGAGTTATAGTAGAATTCAAAGGTTCAAGACTTCTCACATACGCATTTCGGTCTTCTTTTGGTAATATTTGAAAGGTATGTTACTGTCGATAACATACGAGGTAAAAGTATTAATTTTATTTTAAATTGAATATTTTATGGCTCGATGAATTACTTGTGATTCAATGATGATTGTGGCCTTGAGATGAGTTTATTATTATATTGAGATGATGATATTGATTTGCATCATGGCATTGCATATTGAGCCACTTGTTGATTCAGATTTGATATGGCGGAGGTCGCCTTGATATATTGATTTGTTGGACGTATGAGGCTATAGTTGAGTTGGCATAGTGTATGCGGAGGTCGCTGCTATGGCCTGAACACTCTCTATAGGCGCATCATAGTCCTGGGATTGTAGAACACAGCACCCCACCCCGAGCGGATGAGTCGGTGGATGTTGCTGGGTGATTCTATTCCCTTGGGTACCCTATGACCAGATGATTCACTTGATCTTGAGATTTATTGATAGCCCCCAGCTTCTGATCATACATTGCATTATATTGCATCTTTATGATATTATGTGAAATTGTTGTATTTTAATTCTCTTATGTTATTGATTTTATCATACTGGGTTTATACTCACCGGCATGTCCGGTACCTCTTGTTTTCATGTGCTTGACGGTAGGTGAGGCGAGGCTTGGGATGCCAGAGTCAAGCTCCAGGCGAGGAGATACGAGTTAGAGTGGGATTCTCGGGTCTTAGGAGCATTTGAGGATGTTGGGAAAAATTTGGTTCACTACTTTATTTTGGAATGTTGAAAATTATATTTCAAACATTTGAGAACTTTAAATTATTTTGATGACGTTATGTGGATTTGTGAACAACAAATTATGTATTTTATTAAATCATTTGGTTTGTTACTTTTATAATTATTGGTATTAGATGTCGGACCCGGGGCCCCACATTAGGTGGTATCAGAGCATAAGATATTTGGGGAACATGGTAGATCGAGTCAATTCGAATTGCTTGATCATGTGATATATTTGCTAGCATTTTCATTGTGCCATAATGTGAAATACATGATTTTAATTGAGATATTATATTGTTGATCTTTATTCGATATTTTTGAGATTTTGAGTCTCGAGAGCCAGAGATGATGGATACGAGATTGAGATGATTATGATATTGTGATTTTATCTGTGTTTGATCTATTGTACATCAGACATGGCTACTCGTGGTAGAGGTCGTGGTAGACCTAGACAGGACGTACCAGTGGCACAAGATCAGGGCAGTGCTACTCATACTCAGATGGATATAACTCCTACTCCGATGGAGATACTTTTAGCCAGATTTCAGTCTTTGCACCCACCGATGTTGAAGGGTACAGAGAATGCATTAGAGTGTGAGAACTGGTTGGAGAATATGGATCAATTATTTGAATCTCTTGAGTATCCAGATGATCGTAGAATCAAGTTAGTTGTTCATCAGTTATTGGATGTTGCTAAGAGTTGGTGGATCATGACAAAGAAAGCTTTAGAGAGTAAAGGTACGATTGTTACCTGGGATATTTTTAAATCTGAATTTTATCAGCGTTTCTTTCCTACCTCTTACAGGAAAGATAGGGGAGCCGAGTTTGCAAATTTAAAGCAGGGAAATCTGAATATTGAGGACTATGTTGCTAAGTTCTCGAATTTACTGAGATTTGCTCCTCATGTAGCATCCGATGAAGAAGCTAAGGCCGATCACTTCATAAATGGTCTTAACCCAGATATATTTACCTTGGTTAATACTGGAAGGCCTAACACTTTTGCTGAGGCTCTTGATCGAGCCAAGGGAGCTGAAACCGGTATCATTAGACAGAGAGGTCCTCAGTATTCTCAACGACCCCAACAGCCACAGTTTCGACAGCAATTCAGACAGGGCAATACTGGTAGTAACAGTGGCAGCATAAGAGAGCAGTTTCGGGCTAGAGGCAAGCAATTTAAGAGGCATGGCAGTAATTTTTTGAGTTCTAGTGGATCGAGACAGTCTGGTTCAGTTCAGAGCACTGGTTATTCAGGTCCGACTTGTGGTCAGTGTGGTGGTAGACATTATACCGATCAGTGTAGAGGAATCTCGGGAGCTTGCCACTTGTGTAACCAGGTGGGACACTATGCTCGAGTGTGTCCTAACCATGGCAGTGAAATATCTCAGAGTGGGGGATCATCGAGACAGATACCTCACCAGAATCGTCAGACCCCTACAGTTCATTCTTATCAGCAATCAAACAGGACAGATCAGAATAAACAGAGTGGTAGCCACAGGGTAGGACAGCCACCAAGACAGCAGGCTCGAGTTTTTGCACTCACTGAGGATGAGGCACATAATGCTCCCGATAATGTTATTGCAGGTAATTGTTTTCTCTCAGATTATCCTGCTTATGTTTTGATGGATACTGGTGCATCACATACTTTCATAGCTGAGCACTTTGTCTCGTTTCATTCATTGCATTCTATGCCATTATCATCTACATTATCTATTTCTACTCCACTGGGCAAAGTGATGAGGTCAGCTGAAATGATAAATGGTTGTGAATTTCGTTATGAGGATAATGTAATTGAACTTGATTGTATTGTATTGGAGATGTCTGATTTTGACTGCATAGTTGGCATTGACATGTTGACAAGATACAAGGCTACTGTAGATTGTTTTCATAAGGTTGTTAAGTTTAGGCCTGATATGACAGATCACTGGACATTCTATGGTAAGGGTTCTCGAGCTAAGATTCCTTTGATATCTGTGTTGTCCATGACTCGTTTGTTGCAGAAAGGAGCCGAATGTTTCTTGGTTTATGCGATTGATATTTCAAGGTCAGTACCTAAATTGGAAGATATTCCAATTGTTAGTGAATTTTTCAGATGTATTTCCAGATGAAATTCCAGGATTTCCTCCAGTCCGAGAGGTTGAGTTCAACATTGAGTTGATGCCAGGTACACAGCCTATTTCTAGAGCTCCTTATAGGATGGCACCAATTGAACTAAAAGAATTAAAGGAACAACTTGAGGATCTATTGGCTAAAGGATATATTAGACCCAGTGTTTCACCTTGGGGTGCTCCGGTTTTATTTGTGAAGAAGAAAGACGGATCTATGAGGCTTTGTGTCGATTATAGACAGTTGAATAAAGCCACAGTAAAGAATAAGTATCCTTTGCCAAGGATTGATGATCTCTTTGACCAGTTGCAGGGTTCTTCAGTATATTCTAAAATTGATTTAAGATCCGGATATCATCAGTTAAAAGTTAGTGAGGCAGATGTGCCTAAAACTGCTTTTCGTACCAGGTATGGGCATTTTGAATTTTTGGTAATGCGTTTTGGGTTGACCAATGCACCTGCGGTATTTATGGATTTGATGAACCGGGTGTTTCAAAGGTATAGATCAATTTGTGGTGATATTCATTGATGATATTCTTATTTATTCAAAATCTGAAATTGAGCATGCCGAGCACTTGAGAGCTGTTTTGCAAATTTTGAGAACTGAAAAGTTGTATGCTAAATTATCGAAATGCGAGTTTTGGTTGGATAGAGTGGTTTTCCTTGGACATGTGATTTCAAGTGCAGGTATATCAGTTGATCCGAGTAAAGTTGAGGCAGTCATCAATTGGTCTAGACCGACATCAGTTCCTGAGGTGCGTAGTTTTATGGGTTTGGCAGGATATTATCGTCGATTTATTGAAGGATTCTCACAGATTGCGAGGCCAATTACCCAGCTGACACAAAAGAATGCACCATTTATTTGGTCGCAAGCATGTGAGGCTAGTTTTGTTGAACTTAAGAAGAGATTGACTAGTGCTCCAGTTCTGACTATTCCATCAGGTGTAGGAGGATTTACAGTGCACACTGATGCTTCACTTCAAGGATTGGGTTGTGTATTAATGCAACATGGTCGTGTGGTTGCCTATGCTTCAAGACAGTTGAAGCCACATGAGTCTAGATACCCCGTGCATGACTTGGAACTAGCAGCAGTGGTTTTTGCGCTAAAGATTTGGCGACACTACTTGTATGGGGAGAAATTTGAGATATTCACTGATCATAAGAGTTTGAAATATCTCTTTTCACAAGCAGAGTTGAACATGAGACAGAGGCGTTGGTTAGATTTGTTGAAAAACTATGATTGCGAGATAAAATACTATCCGGGTAAGTCGAATGCAGCAGCCGATGCTTTGAACAGAAAAGTATGCAATATGTCTTTGATCACTAGCAGTGTATCTGATCTAGTAGAAGAATGTTGTCTTTCTGGTTTGGATTTTGTGGTAGATACTCAACCTGTAAGAGTATTTATGATTCAGGCAGAGCCCGAGTTGTTTGTAAAAATTAAAGAGGCCCAAAGGTTAGATCAAAGCATTCAGAAATCAGTTGAACTTGTCAAATCAGGACATCAATCAGAATTTCAGGTCAATAATGATGGTATTTTGTTTGTGAATGATCGTATTGTAGTTCCTAATATTTCAGAGTTGAGGATGCAGATTTTGCGTGATGCTCATTGCAGTAAATTCAGTGTACACCCTGGAAGTAAAAAGATGTACAATGACTTGAAGAAACAATTTTGGTGGAAAAGAATGAAATCTGACATAGCAGAATTTGTTTCTCGTTGTTTAAATTGTCAACAAGTGAAAGCAGAAAGAAAGCGACCAGGAGGTCTTTTGCATAGTCTTAAAGTTCCAGAATGGAAGTGGGATCATATCACCATGGACTTTGTCACAAAATTGCCGAGGTCGTCGAGGGGTTGCGATGCAATTTGGGTTATCGTTGATAGATTAACCAAGTCTTCATGTTTTATTCCTTATCAGATGACATATAGGCATGATCAGATGGCCAGATTGTACATCAGAGAAGTTTTGAGATTGCATGGTGTTCCTAAGTCAATTGTATCAGATCGTGATCCCAGATTTTCTTCTCATTTTTGGCAGAGTTTACAAGAGGCCCTTGGTACTCGTTTGCATTTGAGTACAGCATATCATCCTCAGACAGACGGACAATCAGAACATACTATTCAGACATTAGAGGATATGCTGAGAGCTGTAGTGGTGGATTTTGGTATTGGTTGGCAGGATTCATTACCACTTGTCGAGTTTTCTTATAACAATAGTTATCAAGTGAGCATTGGAATGTCACCATTTGAAGCACTGTATGGCAGAAAATGTAGATCTCCTCTGTATTGGGACGATTTATCTGAAGCACCAATTGTAGGACCTGATATGATAAGAGATATGACAGAGAAGGTGAAATTGATTCAGAGTCGTATGCGAGCTGCTCAGGATAGGCAGGCTAAGTATGCGAACATCAGGAGACGGCCGTTGATTTTTGAGAAAGGTGACAGAGTTTTTCTGAAAATATCTCCTTTTCGTGGTACAATTAGATTTGGAAAGAAGGGTAAATTATCACCAAGATTCATAGGTCCGTATGAGATTTTGGAACGTGTTGGTGATTTGGCTTATAGATTAGCTCTTCCTCCTGCATTATCAGGTGTTCATGATGTTTTTCATGTGTCCATGTTGAGAAAATATCATCCAGATCCTTCTCATGTACTTCCAACCGATGAGGTTGAGTTAGATCAGAATTTGAGCTACATTGAGAGACCGATTCAAATTCTAGACAGAAAAGATAAGCAACTCAGAAATAAATTGATACCGTTGATTAAAGTACAGTGGAACAGACATGGTGCCGAAGAGGCAACTTGGGAATTAGAAGATAAAATGAGACATAAATATCCAGAGTTATTCAAATGAAGTACGCTTTTATTCTCGGTTTTATTTTCAGTATTGATTATTACATGATAAACTTGAAAGAGATGATTGATTTCGAGGACGAAATCTATTTTTAGAGGGGAAGAATTGTTGTTACGCCTTAAACGCATACAAATCTCGAGGATGAGATTAATGTTTTAATGCTGTAACATATCCCAAAGTTTTTGTTTTGATGATACCAAAACTTGGATTAAAAATGTACTAATGTTTTATATTGAGGCATGCAGGAAATTAAGAACAGGTTACGTTCGGAAGATCCGACATTCGGTTCGGACGGTCCGAAATTGTGCAATTCAGAAGCAAAATAGAAGCTGTTCGGAAGCTGCGAGGAGAGCGTTCGGACGTTCCGAAGACGTGATCGGACGTTCCGAACACAAGCAATCAAATCACTTCAATGCGGAGACAAATTGATATGACTGATTGATCGAGTAAGATTTCGGACGCTACGAAGGACATGATCGGACGCTACGAAGTGTTGAAGATTTCAAATCTCCGGAAACGCGGGAATGTTCGGACGGTACGAACTTGAGTTCGGACCTTCCGAAGCTGTTCACACACTGTCTGAAAGAACTGTTCGGAAGATACGAAGTTTGATCGGTCCCTCCGAAGCGCATGTTCGGACCCTACGAAGTCAAGAACGGACGATCCGATGTCATCCCAAAATTACGGAAATTGATTTCAATCACATCGGACGTTCCGAAGCATAAACAGAAGATCCGAACCTTGGCGTCCAAGACTAGTATAAATAGGCCTTTGAGGATGCATTTTCATATATCCCACTCCACTCTCTTGTCTCTTACAAAGCTTTCTACTATCTCTTGTGTGCGTTGATTAAAAGAGTTGTAATATCAAAAGAGTTGTAGAAAAAGAGTGAAAGTAATACTCTCGAGTGGGTTGTAAAGTTCGTGGCTATCCTTGGAGCCCTCAAGGCCAAGTAGACGCATCGAGGCGTGGTTGTAAAAGCTAGCTTGGAGCTCCTAAAGCCAAGTCGATATAGTGATACCTCGATCCTCATCGAGAAGGGGAGACGTAGACGATTCTTCGTCGAACTTCCATAAACATCTCTATCCCTCTTTACTTTACGCATTTACTTTACTACGCATTTATTTTACGCACTTACTTTACGCATTCTTTTTATTTGTGATTGTCCCTCAAGTCTTCCGCTTGCAATTTTTGCAAACTCGTTTTAAAAACGCTAAAGGGCCTAAAAGAACCTATTCACCCCCCCTTTAGGTTCTTCAAGTGGTATCAGAGCAAGGTTTTTCAAAATCTTTTAAAATGGCCAATCTAGCAAGCGAGTATGCCCAAGGACAATCCACAAATCGTCCCCCTCTTTTCAATGGTACTAATTACGGATATTGGAAAAATAGAATATCTCTATACATCCAATCCGTCGATTACGACCTTTGGAAAATAACGGTGAAAGGTCCCTATATCCCCATGAAAACGGTGGATAATAAGGAAATTCCTAAGGGAATGGATGACTTCACCAAGGACGATATGAAACTTATCTCTCAAAATGCTAAAGCTATGAATATTCTTCATTGTTCTCTAGATATGAATGAATACAACCGAATCTCGGCTTGTACCTCCGCCAAAGAGATTTGGGACAAATTGGAGATTTGCCACGAGGGAACCAATCAAGTCAAAGAAACGAAGATAGACCTTCTCCAACTCAAGTACGAGACCTTTGAGATGGAACCCAAGGAGGATATCGACACCATGTTCCGGCGGCTCACCCAAATCATCAATGAGCTTGCCCAACTTGGTGAGAACTACCCAACTAAACAAGTGTGGAGGAGAGCCCTTCGAGCATTACCGGCGGAATGGGATGCAAAGCGCACGGCTATCATTGAATCCAACAAGGGAGATGCGGCATCCTACGACCTTGATCAACTTCATGGGACCCTAAAGACCCATGAACTTGAAGTATCTACCCGGAAGGAGACAAAGAAAGATGACGATAAAGTAAAGGCGAAAGGGATCGCCTTGACCAGTCAACTTGAAGATAGCGACGATGAAGAAATGGCACTCCTCACTAGAAAGTTCAAAAGATTCATGCGGAGTTCCAACTTCAACAAGAAAGACAAAAAGTTTGAGAAGGAAGTGACCTGCTACAACTGTCAACAAAAGGGTCACTATGCAAACGAGTGTCCCTCCAAGAAGAAGGCCGGCAAAGACAAGAAAAAGGCCCTTCTAGCCACGTGGAGCGACAGCGACAACGAAGAGGAGTCTACCCTATGCTTCATGGCGAAGGAAGATCATCTGACCGACTCGGATGACGACGAGGTACCCTCTTACGATGAATTACTCTCCGCTTACACTAGTATGTACAATAAGGCTAAGTCACTTAGAAATGAGAATAAGCAACTTAAAACTGAACTAGAAGCTAGGATGCATGACAACACTAAGCTCAAGACAAACCTAAGAGACTTAGAGAAAGCCTTCAACAAGTTCAATGAGAGTAGCGGTAAACTAGAAAACCTCTTGAGCATGCAAAGGTGTAACTTCGACAAAGGAGGTCTAGGATATGAAAAGAAATCAGTCAACTTCGCTAGTCTTATCGCAAAGGCAAAACCAAGAACACCACCAACATGTACTTACTGTTGTAAGATAGGCCACATAAGACCTAAATGCAAGAAACTTAGACACCAACACAACAAGAATAGTTATTGGAAATGGATCCCCAAATCCCCAACTACTACTAACCCCAAAGGACCCAAAGAAACGGGTACCAACTATCAAACTGTATCTCAACCTTGTAGGGACAAAGGGGAGACAAGTCATCGAGCACTTGGTATCTTGACAGTGGATGCTCTCGACACATGACGGGAGAAAAGAAGCTGCTACAATCCATTCGACCAAAAGAAAAAGGATCGGTGACCTTCGGAGACAACAGCAAAGGGATCATAGAAGGCATCGGCTCAATAGGTATATCTAACTCTACTATTATTGATGATGTACTTCTTGTGAAAGGGCTTAAACATAACCTCCTAAGCATTAGTCAATTGTGCGATAGGGGTTATGAAGTCAAATTCACACCACACGATTGCACTGTATCACTCACAACTGACAAAACCATTAGTTTCAAAGGTTATAGAAGTGAAAATGTTTACAAGGTCGATTTAAAGATTTCATCTTTTTCAAAAATAAAAAGCCTTGTAACATTAAATGTTGATGACAACATTCTTTGGCATAGACGACTTGGTCATGTTGGGATGAGCACCATAGAAAAACTTTTAAAACTTGACCTAGTTTCCGGAATGCCAAAGCTGAATTTAAAATTAGATTCTTTTTGTGATGCTTGTCAACTTGGTAAACACACAAAGGAATCTTTTAAAAATAAAAATTTTGTATCCACTTCTATGCCCCTTGAATTACTTCACCTAGATTTATGTGGTCCCTCGAGGACAACTAGTCTAGGAGGAAAATCTTATGCTTTTGTCATTGTAGATGATTTTTCACGTTTTACTTGGACATTGTTTTTAGCCCACAAAAATGATGCCTTTGATCATTTCAAAATTTTTGTCAAAAAGGTTGAAAATGAGAAAAATCTTTTGATCAAACAAATCCGTAGTGACCACGGAACGGAATTTCAAAATGAAAATTTTTCAATTTTTTGTCAAAGCAAAGGCATTGGTCACAATTTTTCTTGTCCTAGAACTCCTCAACAAAACGGTGTCGTTGAGAGGAAGAATAGGACCCTAGTAGAGATTGCAAGGACCATGCTATGTGAGCATTCTCTACCAAAATATTTTTGGGCTGAAGCAATGAGTTCTGCTTGTTACATCATCAATCGCGTATCAATAAGGCCAATTCTCAAGAAAACTCCATACGAACTATGGAGAGGGAGAAAGCCTAACATTTCTTACTTCCGCGCTTTTGGATCAAAATGCTTCATCCACAACAATGGTAAGGACAACCTGGGTAAGTTCGATGCTAAATCGGACAAAGGTATCTTTCTTGGTTACTCTACTTCTAGCAAAGCATATAGAGTCTTTAATAAACGTACTTTACTAGTTGAAGAATCTATTCATGTCATATTTGATGAAACTAACCCTTGCTTGCCTAGACCTGTTGTTTCTGATGATGATGATATAGATATCCTTGGCGAAAAGTTGGAGTCCACAAGCCTAGATGATGTTCCTAAAGATCAAGAGGACGCACCTCTTCCGAAGGAGTGGACTACACACAAGGATCATCCCATGGACCTCATCATTGGAAGCCCATCGAAGGGAGTATCTACTCGCTCTTCTAATATGTGCAATTATCTTGCTTTTCTTTCTCACATAGAGCCTAAGAACATAGAAGAAGCTTTACTTGATGATTCTTGGATTATTGCTATGCAAGATGAACTAAATGAATTTAGAAGGAATAAAGTTTGGAATCTTGTACCTAGACCCACTGATAGACCTGTCATAGGAACTAAATGGGTATTTAGGAACAAGTTAGATGAGCATGGTACAATCACTAGAAATAAAGCTAGGCTAGTAGCTAAAGGATATAGTCAAGAAGAGGGAATTGATTATGATGAGACTTATGCCCCTGTTGCTAGACTAGAATCCATTCGCATGCTACTTGCTTTTGCTTGCTCTAGAGACTTTAAATTGTTTCAAATGGATGTTAAAAGTGCTTTTCTTAAAGGTGATTTGAAAGAAGAAGTGTATGTTGAGCAACCTATTGGTTTTGAAGATGTGCACTTATCTGATTATGTGTATAAACTTGATAAGGCTTTGTATGGTTTGAAGCAAGCTCCTAGAGCTTGGTATGAGAAATTATCTATTTTTTTGCTGTCTAATGGTTTTTGTAGGGGTAAAGTTGATATTACCTTATTTACCTTGACTAAAAATAATGATTTGCTGATAGTACAAATATATGTAGATGATATTATTTTTGGTGCTACTAATGAACACTTGTGTAGAGATTTTTCTAAGCTTATGCAGGATCACTTTGAGATGAGCATGATGGGCGAACTCAACTACTTCCTTGGTCTCCAAATCAAGCAATGCAAGGATGGTTTCTTTGTCAACCAAGGAAAGTACATCAAGGAGATGCTAAAAAAGTTTGGGATGGAGTCTTCCAAAGCCTCATCCACACCTATGAGCACGACAGTCAGACTCGACAAAGATGAGGGAGGTAAACCTGTTGACCAAAAGTTATTTCGTAGCATGATTGGCTCCCTACTCTATGCGACTGCTAGTAGACCTGACATTATGTTTAGTGTTTGCTTGTGTGCACGATTTCAATCATGTCCAAAGGAATCACACTTATTCGCCTTAAAACGCATTTTCAAATATCTTTCAAATACTCCAAATCTCGGATTATGGTATTCTAAGAACTCATTTTTCGATTTAAAAGCTTACTGTGATGCCGACTTTGGAGGATATAAGGTGGATAGAAAGAGCACTAGTGGAACTTGTTTCTTTTTGGGAAATTGCTTGGTGTCATGGTTTTCTAAAAAGCAAAACTGTGTTGCACTTTCAACGACCGAGGCCGAGTATATGGCTGCCGGTAGTTGTTGTGCACAAATTCTTTGGATGAAGTATCAATTACTCGACTATGGTGTTACTTTTTCAAAAATTCCAATCTTTTGTGATAATACAAGCACCATATGTCTAACAAAGAATCCAGTTCAACATTCTCGTACTAAACATATTGACATTCGACATCATTTCATTCGTGATCACATTGAGCAAAATGATGTTAAACTTCACTATGTTGACACCAAGAATCAAATTGCTGATATTTTTACAAAACCACTAGATGAATCTACTTTTATTCGTTTGCGTGGTGAACTTGGCATGATTGAGTTGTAAACACTAGTCGAATACTCTCGTACATATTTGTTAAATTGAGGGGGAGTATTATTAATGTGAGCATTATAATGTCGGATAATACAAATTAATTGTATTTATCCATAATTATGGCTCAACATTCATTTATGTGCTAAATATTTTAAATTTTAGGTGTTCCTCATCTTGGCTACTTCGGAATCACCGCTCCTATTCGGATGCTCCGTTTCACCTCGGATCCACCGAACGTGTTCGGATCGTCCGAACCTGACCATAGGTTCCAGAACCTCCGATTCCCTCTTCGGACCATCCGAACAAACATCGGATCGTCCGAACTCCTTCCGATGTCATTTAATGTTCGCGCCTTCCCATGCCTGATTGTCAGACTTCGGACCCTCCGTTTAAGCTTCGTAGCCTCCGTTCTATGATCGGATTGTCCGATTGTGAATCGGATCGTCCGAATGGACTGCCAGATAACCGTTCCGTTCAAATTCCGGACCTTCCGAACTCATGTT
This sequence comes from Primulina eburnea, assembly GCF_022965805.1. Classification (NCBI taxonomy): domain Eukaryota; kingdom Viridiplantae; phylum Streptophyta; class Magnoliopsida; order Lamiales; family Gesneriaceae; genus Primulina; species Primulina eburnea. Next base: position 17,420,266 of record NC_133108.1, read on the forward strand.
CGGACCGTCCGAACATGGCCTATAAATAGGCGTTCGGATCCTCTGATTTATTTGCTCATTCACTCCTTCTTTCTTTCCCCACACAAAACACTCACTACTCACTATGCCTCCGCGCCGTAACGCAGCTGGCCGAAATGTTCGCCCTCGTCACGGTGCCTTTCATCATGATCTTACCCAACCACCCAATCCTCGTCCTATCCCACCTGAATTCGAAACCCGTAACATTCTGCCTGGTCGTACCCTTCACACCGATTATCTTCGTGCAAATTTCTTTACGTTGATTACTCTTATTGAGTCTCAACGTTGGGGAAACTTCTTTCTACCTTCCGTACCCGATATCATCTACCCCTCTCTCATACATCAGTTCTATGCGAACTTTTCCTTAGTTCTTGGTGGTGATGACACTCGTGTTGTTACCATTGTTCAGGGTCGGTTCATTTCTTTTTCTACCGCCGACCTCTCCACTTGGTTCGATCTTCCTCGAGACGGACCGAGTGAGTTCTTTTCTCAGTCTTGGACTGAGAATGACCCCACTTTTGATCGAGTCACTGCCTTGACCACCATCTTCGGTCGTCCGCCTACTCCTGCCGATGACCGTCCTCATGCGAAGGACCTTTCTCCTCAGCTTCAGCTTGTTCTGAAGCTCATCACTTCTTCTATTGTTCCTCGCAGTGGAGACCTCTCCACTTGCAAATATCTCGATCTGTACATTCTCTATTATTTAGTCTCCCAGCGTCCTTTTAACCTTCCCCGTTTTCTTATGTACGCCATGGAGTACGCGGCTTCTTCTACTCGCGTCTCTTTTCCATTTGGCCGGTTCATTAACCGGATTCTAGCCCATCTGGGCATTGACTTTACAGATGAAGAATCCTTATCTATTTCTCCTCGCGAGACTATCGACCATGATACTGTTGTTAAGATGGGACTCTCTTGGAATCCCGTCTTATCCTCTTGGGTCATCGACAAGGATCGCATCTTTGCGTCCTATCGTCCGACCGAACACTTTCATGTTCCCTTCGGTCTCCTTCCTCCTCACGTTCAGACGAGAGGATTTCCCGCTGGTCCCCCTACTACGGGTACCACTCCTACTCCTTCGGTTGATATTCCCTCTTCATCCCATCAGCGTGTTCCCGACCCTATTAGCACTCCTTTGATGACCATGGATGACCTTCCTCATGGCTTCACTCCGCCTGCTCCATCTGGACCCTACGATCGGATTTTCGAGTATCTCGAGCGATTGGAGACTCGTTTCGACACTCGTTTTTCTCTTTTAGAGTCTACCTTAGAGCGCCATCATACCGAGACTTCTTCGCGTCTGGATTCCATCGAGGCTGAGATGAGGAGACATAGAGAGTCGCGGGATGCGGATTCTTAGATTATGTTTTTTGTTATTTTTGTTTATTTTATCTTTATGCATCATTGTATAAAAGACTTGCATTTATTAGTGGATATTTTACCTGTTTATTTGTCTCTCTTTATACTTATGTCTTTTTGCTTATCACAAAAAGGGGGAGAATTTATTTGGTTAAAATTGCTGTTAATTGGTTATTAAATAAATTCGCCTTAATTCAACCTCTTAGACTTGTTATTTGATTAAGGGGGAGTTATTTAATAACATTTCGATTATGTTGATTATTGTTATCTCAATTTTTAACCAAGTTTTGTGATCATCAAAAAGGGGGAGATTGTTACGCCTTAAACGCATACAAATCTCGAGGATGAGATTAATGTTTTAATGCTGTAACATATCCCAAAGTTTTTGTTTTGATGATACCAAAACTTGGATTAAAAATGTACTAATGTTTTATATTGAGGCATGCAGGAAATTAAGAACAGGTTACGTTCGGAAGATCCGACATTCGGTTCGGACGGTCCGAAATTGTGCAATTCAGAAGCAAAATAGAAGCTGTTCGGAAGCTGCGAGGAGAGCGTTCGGACGTTCCGAAGACGTGATCGGACGTTCCGAACACAAGCAATCAAATCACTTCAATGCGGAGACAAATTGATATGACTGATTGATCGAGTAAGATTTCGGACGCTACGAAGGACATGATCGGACGCTACGAAGTGTTGAAGATTTCAAATCTCCGGAAACGCGGGAATGTTCGGACGGTACGAACTTGAGTTCGGACCTTCCGAAGCTGTTCACACACTGTCTGAAAGAACTGTTCGGAAGATACGAAGTTTGATCGGTCCCTCCGAAGCGCATGTTCGGACCCTACGAAGTCAAGAACGGACGATCCGAAGTCATCCCAAAATTACGGAAATTGATTTCAATCACATCGGACGTTCCGAAGCATAAACAGAAGATCCGAACCTTGGCGTCCAAGACTAGTATAAATAGGCCTTTGAGGATACATTTTCATATATCCCACTCCACTCTCTTGTCTCTTACAAAGCTTTCTACTATCTCTTGTGTGCGTTGATTAAAAGAGTTGTAATATCAAAAGAGTTGTAGAAAAAGAGTGAAAGTAATACTCTCGAGTGGGTTGTAAAGTTCGTGGCTATCCTTGGAGCCCTCAAGGCCAAGTAGACGCATCGAGGCGTGGTTGTAAAAGCTAGCTTGGAGCTCCTAAAGCCAAGTCGATATAGTGATACCTCGATCCTCATCGAGAAGGGGAGACGTAGACGATTCTTCGTCGAACTTCCATAAACATCTCTATCCCTCTTTACTTTACGCATTTACTTTACTACGCATTTATTTTACGCACTTACTTTACGCATTCTTTTTATTTGTGATTGTCCCTCAAGTCTTCCGCTTGCAATTTTTGCAAACTCGTTTTAAAAACGCTAAAGGGCCTAAAAGAACCTATTCACCCCCCCTTTAGGTTCTTCAATTGTAATGCCCGAATTTTGAAAATGTGATAGTAGTTGTGATGGTTTATGACTTTACGTTATGGTATAAATGGTAATGAATGTTATAGAATGGAATAGATAATTGATGGGAAGAATCAAAGGTGGATTTTGAGCTAAATAGGTAATGGAAGTGCAGAAACGGTGTGAAAAATGTGACAGTGGTTGTGGTTTTTAGAATAATGTTTGTATATTGATCCAATTGATGTGAGGCCACTTTCATTAGAAAGATATGACATAAGGCTATAACTTTGTTATTTTGCGTTTTGGTCAAATCATTAGGGAAGACGAGCCAAAAACGCCCCGAAGTGTGTCGTGCGTATCGTCGTTCCTACAATGACACATGTTGGGAGAATTGGCATAACTTTTTACTCAGACCTCCAAATGAGCTGAAATTTTGGGAGATGAAAGCCAAGACATAGGGCTACAACTTTGTAGTTTACCACTTTTCCAAATTATAAAGGGAAGAGGCGTTTCCGAAGCGATCTTTGTAGTGCCTGTGCGCAGTGTGCTCGCCCTAGCGGGAATTTATGTCCGCCCTAGCGAGCCATGTTCGAAAATTTTGGTGTTCTGGCCGAGAGTTACGCGCCCGAGCGGAAAAAGAGGTTCGCCCTAGCGGCCAGCAAATTGAAAAAGCGTGTTTTGGTGTTTGGGAAGGCATAAAATCGAGTGGGATGCTCTTTCTTCTCATTTTCCTTCTCCTTCTTTTCTCTCCATTGGGTTAGAAGCTAGGGTTCTTCATTCTTCCTTCCATTTTCTAAAGTATTCTTCAATCCATGGGAGATTTGTTCAAGGAAATTATGAAATAAAGTTAGATTTGTGATCCTCTCATCACGGGCTTCACAAGGATGTAAGTTTTTCCGATTTTTGTTAAAGTTTGGAAATGGGTTGAAGTTTAGAATTGATAATTGAATTGATATTTGAGATATAGAGATGTTGGAGATGTTGTGATTGTGTTGGGTTGAATTTAAAATAGAATTGAAGAGGAGCTAACCTTTTAGCACACATGCCATGTGTTTGATGAAATGATCCAATGAATGTTTTTATGGAATATTATGATTAAGAAATCTGTGGATCTTGATTTGAAGCCGTATTGGATTGATTATGAATTTTGAACAGAAATACTCTATTTTGATAGATGATCAAAGTCCTTGAGTTATAGTAGAATTCAAAGGTTCAAGACTTCTCACATACGCATTTCGGTCTTCTTTTGATAATATTTGAAAGGTATGTTACTGTCGATAACATACGAGGTAAAAGTATTAATTTTATTTTAAATTGAATATTTTATGGCTCGATGAATTACTTGTGATTCAATGATGATTGTGGCCTTGAGATGAGTTTATTATTATATTGAGATGATGATATTGATTTGCATCATGGCATTGCATATTGAGCCACTTGTTGATTCAGATTTGATATGGCGGAGGTCGCCTTGATATATTGATTTGTTGGACGTATGAGGCTATAGTTGAGTTGGCATAGTGTATGCGGAGGTCGCTGCTATGGCCTGAACACTCTCTATAGGCGCATCATAGTCCTGGGATTGTAGAACACAGCACCCCACCCCGAGCGGATGAGTCGGTGGATGTTGCTGGGTGATTCTATTCCCTTGGGTACCCTATGACCAGATGATTCACTTGATCTTGAGATTTATTGATAGCCCCCAGCTTCTGATCATACATTGCATTATATTGCATCTTTATGATATTATGTGAAATTGTTGTATTTTAATTCTCTTATGTTATTGATTTTATCATACTGGGTTTATACTCACCGGCATGTCCGGTACCTCTTGTTTTCATGTGCTTGACGGTAGGTGAGGCGAGGCTTGGGATGCCAGAGTCAAGCTCCAGGCGAGGAGATACGAGTTAGAGTGGGATTCTCGGGTCTTAGGAGAGGATGTTGGGAAAAATTTGGTTCACTACTTTATTTTGGAATGTTGAAAATTATATTTCAAACATTTGAGAACTTTAAATTATTTTGATGACGTTATGTGGATTTGTGAACAACAAATTATGTATTTTATTAAATCATTTGGTTTGTTACTTTTATAATTATTGGTATTAGATGTCGGACCCGGGGCCCCACATCTGCCCTCAACCCATAGTGCTCGATAAATCTAAAAATTTCTGGCCATTTTGGGTTATATGTAAATGTGATAAATAAATCTGGGTAACCGGCCCATTTACATATAGCCATTGCATCTTGATAGTTCTAAATCATATATCTTGCCCCTCCAGTAAAAGAACAAGGCAAGATAATACGTATTCCTTGTGTAGTTGCGTTTGTTTCACCATGCAAAAGCGCATCATGAAGACCTTTGTACATCTCACATCTCAATTGTTTTTTATGCATCCGAATATATGTCAACCTTGCAGATTCAACCATTGTGTATGCATCGACAATGAACTGTTGAAATAGTCTTCTGGAAAAAAAAATACTCGAAGATTCAAAATCTCTATCATGCAATCGATAAGCAAAAAAATTCTCTTAGACTCACCTTTTTTCTTCCTCCAATACTTGATTTAGATTCTGAAAATGGAATATCTTCTCTATAACCATCCTCACCATATGGAAAAAGTATAGGATATTGGAGAGCAAGATATGCAGGATTCAACTCATTGGTACGTTTAAGTTGCCCCATTTGCATTTCTACTAAAATATCTCGGTTGCCTAAAGACTCGTCAAAATCTCCCACAATTAATGCAGCAACCTCAGAAGCAGATGGAAGATTATATCTTCTTCCGTCCCCACTTCTTCTACGAATCAACTTTAATTTCACATCAGATGGTCTTTCTACCATCATTCTTTCTTTGTTCATCCTAAAACACTTGACCAAAACATTGTTTTCATCCAACATTAACTTCAGATCAGAAAATATCTCTAAATGCAGATTATTTTTGTCGTTATTTTGTCTGAAATATTTTTCGATTAAAAAAAATTAATTTCTAGACAAAAATAGAAAATATGGTCTATTCAATGTAACATATAGAATTTGAGATATACCTGACAGCAGAAATTCGATTAGAAATTTCGTTTTCTGTGTCGTAAATATACAGCTGAGCAAACTTCGGGGATGAACCTTCACATGGAAGTAGGCTTCCGATTAAATGATAATTCTGACCATGAAGTTTAAAAATTGGAGGGGAGCCACCTCAATTTGAACTTTAATCTATCTTCCCTCCCATCGACGTGAAGAAAAACATATTATTGTATGATCGGATGTTCTCTAGAAAATGTTTGTTCTTCTCACTCACTCCGTTTTTTAAAGGAGGAAGTTGTATTTTTCCTTGCATACAACATAGAGAGTACTTAGGATTTGTAGATTTATAACTTCGACATAACCTCTCTTCATACCAAAAAATCGCATCACAAAATTCACATTTGTACGTTGGATTCCCTATGTCCCAATAATCTATATATAAAAAGACATTGTTAAATATAAATTGAAGGAAAAAAATAAAAGAAAATTTTTATAATAACATAACAAAAAAAATTAATTATCCTAATTGAAAAATAATAAAAACATAAAATTTAACTGTACCAATTGATGTTACTGAGGTTCTTTTGTCACGATTATTGCAATCGTGTTGACTGTCCGATATGGAAATTGAATTAATATGAATTGAACTAGATTTTTCAACTGCGAAAAACAAAAAAATAATAAAAAGTATTATTGAAATAATGTAATAAATACGTTAAAAAATTATATTTAAATATTGTAATATTATTATATCTAGAATGAAAATGTGAATTTTAAAAATAATTTTTTTAATTAATTATTAGAACATCTTAGTTAAAAAAAATTATATTTAAATATTGTATATCTAGAATGAAAATGTGAATTTTAAAAATAATTTTTTTTTAATTAATTATTAGAACATCTTAGGGTATAGTTTTACATTTTTTAAATTAAAGTTAAACATTAGTAATAATGTTAAAATATATTCACATTAAATATTTACATTGACGAACATACTTCAATTTATGAAGAATCTTAACAGAAGATATATGAAAACCATCACCATTAGTTAGATCAATGATCTCTGAGATATTTGTAGTTGAGCTACTAGGTATTTCAAAATATACATTTTTGGCCATTTGGTTTGATGGATTAACTGCACAAAAAAATGATAAATATTAAATACAGTTATTTATAGATTAGAAAAACTTAAAAAAAATACTTTATTTAATTAAAAAAATTCATATCATTTGTAATATCACTTAACGGAGATATAGATGTTGGAATCAACATCTTGATTGAATCATGAAAACTAAATTGTTGAGATACTCTGGCTCTCAAATCCATATTTTCTGTTTAAATATTTACAACACAAAAAAATTAAAATAAATAGAACTAATTCTAAAAGAAACATATCTAATGATAATTCGAAAGATAATGTATTCAAGTATAAAAAACATAGTAATTGGTATTTAATAAAATTTATTTAATAGAGATTATTGACAATAGCCTACTATATAATTACATAATCAATTTTGGCCTTGAAGTAATTTAATTAACAAATTTTGCCTTTTGAGTATGTCAAATTCCATACATATATTTTAGTGCTAAATATGTTAATTAACAATTTTTCCTTGTTTATATAATTTTGCATGAATAAAAAAATATAAAAATGGTAGTTTATATCAATTGACATACGATTATTTTTTATTCTTCTATATTGATTCGGGAATTGTTGGTCTAAGATTAAAATTGATATATTGAAGAGAAAAATTATTTTATACTATCATTGAAATAAATATATTAGATCTCAAAAATAAAATTAAATTACATTTTTTTTATCTATATTATAGATGAAATTTTTTAATTTGTAATAACATATATATAAGTGTCATTGTAATCAAATAGCCCAACTTTTTCCCTTAAAAATTCGAAAGACAACAAATTAACAACCCAACGATAATAGCCCAATTTTTTCCCTTAAAAAAATTCAAAGATAACAAATAAACAACCCAACCAAATAAAATTGAAGTAGCCCAACCCAACTAAATAAACATTTTAGTAGCCCAACCCAACTATCTATCTAAACCCTAAAGTGACTCAATATATACATGTATGTTTCGGGAATTGTACATATTTTTCCCACACAAAACGTAAAAAATAAATGGCAAAGGGAGACTTCTCGTATCCCATTGTTTCTTTCTAAATTTTCTCTCAAACGAAAATATGCCATGATTTCTTCTTTCTTCTTGGTTTTGTTGTGCACCGAAAATCATGGTTTCATTTGTTGTTTTTCGGATTTTTTGATTCACGGACAATATTTATATTTTGATTTTTTGTCCTTGATTTAATTTTATTTTCAGGATTTCGAGATAATAGATCTATTGATGAACATGTAATTTTAGATCTAATTTTTTTTTATCTTTTTCGAGAGCTTTATTTTCACGCCGAAACTCATGGCGTGTACAGATGCATACTCGAATTTTTAACCTCGGAAAAAATCTTTACGGGGTCTAATATAGTTAGATTTACCGCCGATTTTTTTGAGAAAAGATTTAATGTCATTTTTTGAGATTTTTCTAAATTATTTTGACGATTTTTGCTTCAGATTCTATTAATTTTGGATTAAGAATTTTCGGATAAGCTTTAAATCCGAAAATTATCATATAAAAGAATTTATTTTTTCCGAAATAGGAATATTATAAAACATGTTTTAAAGCATTATTAATTTTTTCGAAAAGGATCTATAGATCTGTTTATGGGGCAGAAGATCTATTTAGAGATCTGGTCATGTTCCAGCCAGATCTTCATGTTTTTTTTTCTATACCTCAGAAAAATTCGATATAGTGACTATTGTGCACTGAAAATCAGGATTTCATTATGTTGTTGTTCGAATTTTTTGATTCACGAAAAATATTTATATTTTGATTTTTTTATCCTTGATTTAATTTTATTTTCAGTATTTCGGGATAATAGATCTATTGTTGTACATGTAATTTTAGATCTAATTTTTTTTCATCATTTTCGAGTGTTTTATCTTCATGCCGAAACTCATGGCGTGTAAAGATGCATACTCGAATTTTTTACCTCAGAAAAAATCTTTCTGGGGTCTAATATAGTTAGATTTACCGTCGATTTTTCTGAGAAAAGATTTAATGTTATTTTTTGGGGTTTTTCTAAATTATTTCGACATTTTTGCTTCAGATTCTATTAATTTCGGAAACACAATTTTCGGATCTGTTAAAGAAAGCTTTAAATCCGAAAATCATCATATAAAAAATATTTTTTCCGAAATAGGAATATTATAAAACTTGATTTAAAGCATTAATCATTTTTTTCGAAAAGCATCTATAGATCTGTTTATGGGGCACAAGATCTATTTAGATCTGGTCATGTGCCACCCAGATCTTCGTGTTTTTATTTCTATAGCTCAGAAAAAATCGATACAGTGACTTTTCTGAGAAAATATTCCATACAAACAGATTTCTTTTGTTTTAAAATTTCAGGAAATCTAACTCAGAAAAAATTTGGTAAGTAATATATATGAATCTACATTTGATTTTTCTGAGTTAAGAATCTATTAATTTGCTGATTGTTTTAAATTATTGCCATTATTTTGGATTCTGTAAAATTCTAAAGATAATATATGCATTTTTCTGATGTTAAATCTATGATAAATTTTGCATACAATTGTAGAGTTTTCGAGATAAAATATCTTTTTATTATGAATAAATCTCCGAATCTCGAATTTTTTTTACATGTTATTTTAACAATCATTATTATTTTAATTTTGAACACATATTTCGAAGAGAAAACTTAGATTCATCCTTATTCTATTATTTTGTTATTTCTGCTTATTAATGTTTTGATAATAAAGTTTGTTTATATTGAAAGTGTAACTACGGTAAGACAAAACATCATCAAAGACTGAAAACTCCTTCTCCAAAAGAGTTAAATCATGGTGGGTACTTTCAGAACATATTTTTGCTTAGAACTTTGGAAATAAGGTATACTACATTTTCGCCACAAATGCATAAATTTTTTCAATAAAAGCATGAGAAAAAAAAATACTTTTTTTTTGTCGTCACTCTTCTGTCGCTTGCCTCTTAGAACACTTGAATCTGTCAGTCGCTTCATTGTTGGTTTGAGCCTTCGAAATTCTGCCTTGTTAATTTTTTTTGAAGATGTGATCTGTTAATGTCACATCTTTGTTGACGGTATGTGTTTGATTGTTAAAAATATGAGTGGATAGGATTTGGGATTGTCTTTTGAACAAAGTGGATTTCTGTTGAGAATTTTCAAAGAAGAATGAGTGGTAGTACTGTATAGAGTTTATTATAAAAAGCAGTAATCAAACATCTCATTAATGTAGGTATTTTGAAACTTGAAATTAGTTGTGATAATAATTTTTTTTGAGTTAATTTTAATGGCATCAATTAGTCATTTATTATTAGTGGCTTTTTTGAAACTCTAAAGGCAACTGTATATTTTATTTTTTAAAATTTTAAGCCTTTATTTTGGAAAGACAGTTAATTCTGTACGTTAAGTTTCAAGAATTTCATTTTTGGAATAAGGAAAAAGTTAATTGTTTGGCCTATTTTTTTAATTTATGTTCGATTTATTTGACATCATACCTAATTGAAATATGTATGCCATTTTATGTTTTTAACATGTGATAAACCATCTACTTAATGCATTAATTGGAAATATATTTCTTGATTATGTGTGAAAGTATTTAATATGTTTTGGAATATGGGTTGCTTGTGATAACATTTTCCAAAAAAAATTTTATATTTGTTTTGTGGGTGACATCAATTTTCATTTAAACAAATGCACTATTTTATGTTTGCTTGTCTTGTTGTTTTTTTCAACATATACTCAAGTATTTCTAAATTTTAGTAGTTAACATTTTTAATAGAGCAAAATTTATGATTATGAATTGGTTTGCCTTTTGGTTGATGGTAGTCACATTTTTTTTTCACATATGCAAAAAAAATATTTAATATTAATTTTATCCGCATTAATTAATAAAATTATAAATTTTGTGAAGAAAAGAAAAGCCTTAATATGAAAATCATAAATTTCTTAACACACAATTGAACAATTAAACTTAATTGTATTAATAAAGTCGACATTAACAATATAATTTAAATTTCACAAAAGCAAATGTTTGAAATTGAGATAAAAATGTCTCATGAATTCTTAATTTCAAAATTAAACTTTTAATAATATTACTCATAGTATTACGGAAAACATATTTCAGTCTTTCTCTTGCTTGATGATATCTTTGAACTTTTTATCTGGGGCAGTGGTTGAGAACTCGTCAATAAGTCTTCTTTTCAATATAGAATCATTTAATACATCTTTTGATGGAACTTCCTCGCTGGTAGACTTTATTAGTGTGGAGACTTCATCTCCCGATGAAGGAACCTAAAAACATAAATTTAATTTGAATTTGTACTAAATTCATATATAATATATATTTAAGCTTGGGATATTTACCTCAACATCTCTTGTTTCAGTGTCGTTGAGTTTTGAAAACAGATCAGATTCCTGTAGTAAATGAAAAATTTTAACCAACCATATATTAATATTTAAATAATTAAATCCAAGAAATAGACAATATCATACCTGGCTATCAAAAAATTCTTTAGAGTAATTCTCAACAATAGTAGAGTCAGAAATCAATTTGATGATAGTGTATGTCCCATTATATCCACGAGTTTGATTGGATCTAACTTGAACTTTGAATATAATATTTTGATCCACTAAATATTCAAAGTCTTTTTGCATTTACACTAATTCCTTACCCTGAAATATTATATGGTTGATTAATATTTTATAATTAAAAAAAATTTAAGTATATCATGAAAAACAAAGAACAAAAACCTGATTTTCCATTTTAGTTTTCCATTCCAGTGCAGTTTTTTCAATAAGTTGAATAGACTCTCTATCCCAAAGTAAGAAAATTGCATTTCCAGTACTGTCAACAACTCTAACTTGAATCTTAAACCTAGAAAACCAATTTATTTTAAAAAAATATTTTTGCTAAATAAATCAGAAAAAAGTTCATCACCGACAGTGCCCAAATTTGCATAAAACATACCTCACATTTCCTGTATTTTCGAATTTATCACAGTAAAATTTATCACCCACCACAATCATCTTCTTGAGGCATTTTTTACATGACAAATACCACCAACTTTCACGAGATTCAACAGATACAATTCTTGCATAAACCCAAAAACTCCCAACCTGGAAGTGGACAAAAAAAAATTAAATAAAAATTGTATATACTTTAATTAAATCAATTTTGAGTGAAACTCTTATTGTAGAACACGTAAATTAGACTGCGTATAAGCCATGCATAATTCTAATATTTAAAATTAAAATGATTTTTATTGTATGAGTATTTAAATTCTTTTCTTTAAATTTATTTATGTTACGCAGTAGTTTAATCGTCATCTTTTCAGTATATAAGTGAGGCCGGACTGGAGATGGAGTATTGAGATAAGTTAATAAAGTCATGTTTAATTATTTTATGCATTTTATGCATAGTTCATGCATGGTAGGATTTGATTCACGAAATTCTAAAAGTTCGTGCATTAGAATTTTAAGTTGCATTTCACGTTCGATCGAGGAACGGAGACCGGAGAATTTTCAGAAAAATTATTTTATTACATGATTTATTTTTATAAATTAAGTTAAAGCATTTTTAAGTGCATTTTACAAAAATGGGAATTTTTGGGGTATTTTTACCCGCAGGACTTTATTTTTTAACGGTACGATAATTTTAACGAATCGGGGGACTTTTTAATGATTCGGCTATTATTTTCAAAATCTTTCCAACTCGAAATATTTTACGGGAGGGTGTTTGGATTTAATGGACCTACTTTTAAGTGTATTGGACTTAAACCTCTTTTAATTCCTTTTAATTTAAAATTTGAGCCCATTAGCTAATTTTTATCTATATATTCAACACCTAATTATTCCCCTAAGCACTCCACTAAACCTAATTATACTACAACAGCCGCCCACCCTTCCCCACTCACAAACCTCCTCGTGGATCTGCTGCAACAAAGAAGTCGGCGCCCCATCTCATTTCAAGCAAAAGCTTTTCCCTTCGGCCGTGATTCCTCGCGTGGTTATCCCATATCATTCATCATAAGGCACGCTCATATTCATTTTCTCATCAGACATGTCATTTATACTGATTGTCTATATATATGCACGTAACTTTCGATTCCAGCATGAACCATGGAGAGTTTCGGTTTTTTTTTTTTTTTGGTTCAAGATTCTTGCTTTACTTCCAACTCACGGTTTTATTGATGTGCTTGCAAGGGGGCTGTCCTGAAGGGATTTCTGATGGTAGTTAGGGGCTGTAAAAGGTGTCAAGGAATTGTCTTGGGAGTTTAGAACCACTGTCAGATCGGGCAAGAAGAAGCACCGAGAGCAAGGCATAAATGGGGTGGCTCGACCTTGGGTTTCCAGCGTGCAGGGCCAACCAGCACTGCAGGGACCTTGATGAGGCTTAGATCAGACCCTGGTGGGTCTGAGACAAGGCTTGGAAGGGCTCGGTTTGTGTTGGAACCATCCCAAGCGCTGTGGATCGAGAGGGTAGAAACTTGGCTTCGGTTGAGGCGTTGAGGAGAATAACGAGTCGTAAGAGGGCTGCGGCTTGCATGGGGTGTTTTGCGTGGATTCTTGGGGTCTAGAGAAGTCCTTAAGTAGCCGAGGTGTGATTGGTTGAGGGCTGTTATCGGTGGGGGAAGGCTAGCACAATAACTTAGAGGGTGAGTAAGGGGAGACGTGTCTTGTGGGAGGACCGAGGATCAGATGGTTTGCTGGATTATAAATCGTGAATTTAAGGGGCTAAGATTTAGGATTTGGGAGATTTTTAATGTTTGTAAGGTGTGTTAAAAGTTGGGAAAAGATTGAGTAAGTTTCGAGTCGGTTCGGGTTAAAACCGGGACCTCGGTCCAACTTTTAAAACGAACCGATTAAGTTTGAGATTTTGGCTCGAATTTACGTTTAGGAATGCTTTGAAAAATGTTTTGGGATATTTTAAGGAGTATGGTAAGCTTCGGGTCAATTTTAGAGGTCCATGGGTGAAATGGTAATTTTTGGGTTTCCAGGGGCAAAATGGTCATTTTGCACCCGGGGTGAGATTTTAGTCCTAGCAGCACCCCGAGCACAAATCATAATATTTTTAAATGTTCATGCATCACGTTTACGATTTTTATGATTTTTTAATAATTATGGTGCATACTTAATTTAAAGGAATTAAGTGAGAAAGAGAAGAAGAGCACTCCGTCTCCGCCGCGCCGCGTCGCTATTTTGTTTGTTTTCAGTCAAAACAAACCAAGGCATGTTTATATCTTCTTTCACTCTTCAATCAAGTCATATAGGTATTTTTAAATATAGCAGGTACATGATTTTAATGCAAGAAGATCGAAATTGTTCATATTTAATTATGCCATTTAATTATATTACGTGCATGAAAATAGAAAATGATTATTTTTGAGATTTATGCGATATGGCTTGTGGTGCATTCACTATGTGGGAGCATTATTTATACGGTCGCCAGTGACCGCTCAGTTCAGGTTGGTACCACCCGGTCGCCAGTGACCGATCAGTTCAGGATGGTACCATCGGGTCTTCAGTGACCGCCAGCTCCGTTCCAGGCTCCCCGGTAGTCAGTTACCGATCAGTTCAGCTTAGTGCAGTGGCCACAGGCGTAAAACATAATCTCAACAGAAAATTTTATCAGTTATTTCAGTACAGGGCTCCAAGGAGCAAATATTTTTACTGTGATTATCAGTTCAGTTATGCACGTATTATAATTGCTCAGTACAAATTATTTTCAGTATGCCTCATGACATGATATTTTACCCCATGCATATTTTTATTCAGATTTTACTCGTTACCTGCGATATATGCATGCTGAGTCTTTAGGCTCACTAGACTTGATTGTTGTAGGTACTGATGAGGTCAGGGCCGAGGACGGGGACCAGTGAGCCAGCTTGGGTCGGCAGTAGTGGCACCCGAAGACCTCAGTGCAGCAGTGTTTATTTTATTCCGCAAACAAATTTTTATCAGTCATTGGACATTTTTTTAAATTGTTATTGTGGACAAACAATTATTTCATTCCGCTGCTTTTATTTTAAACATTGAACTTGATTCATCAGTTGGTTTTATGAGTAAGGCCATTTAAGTTCTTTTAAAAAGAAAAAAATTTAATTTTCCGCAAATTTTGAAGCAAGCAGTTTTAGGGCCTTCACAGTTGGTATCAGAGCCTATGTTCTTGTAAAGGGTTACACTACTACTGACCACGAGAAGCTCACGAAACCACGTCTTCGGTCTGTAAGTTTTACATTTCAGCATTTATTTAAAGCATGAATTATTTTAAACAACATGTTTCCATGAAATATTTTACGTTTAGATTTTAATTTTTCAGTGTTTATTTAAATTTAAAAATAAATTATGGAATTATGCATGTTGGGTACGTTTGGAATTGAACATGTCTAAAAATTCGAATATTGGCTTTTAGGAGAGGTTGAAAATGATTTGACATGATGCGGCCTGTGAGAATCTATTGAGGAAAATGACTGAGGAAGGGTATGAGTTACTAGAGTAGATGGCTGCTAGCAACTATCACCCTCAATCTGAGAGGAACAATCAGAGGAGAAATGCAGGAGTACACCAGGTAACTGACTTTTCTGCTATTTCTGCGCAACTTGATGTCTTGAATAGGAAATTGGATAGCTTATATATGGGGGGCACGACTTGCGTCTTAAAGAGATATTCTGTGATAAATGTGGAGGTGAACACTTTGTGAAGGACTGTCAAGATGACAATCTCTTCTATGTGCAAAACGAAGCACCGGTGAATCAAGTGGGAGTCCAAAACCGTCCAAGGAATGATCCATATTTGAACACATATAACCCTGGATGGAGGCAACATCCCAACTTCTCATGGGGTGGTCAAAAAAGTCAGAATCGACCAAAAGGAAGACAACCGTATGGGAAACAATCGATGTACAGATCTGATCCTCCTAGATAAGAAAAGTCAAATTTAGAGCAGATGATGTCTAAGTTCATTTCAGCCACTGATACTAGACTACAAAACCAGGATGCATCAATAAAGGGCTTGGAGAATCAGATAGGTAAGTTGGCTAAAGTGAACACTAGCAGAGAACCGGGCACCTTGCCAAGAAACACGGAAACCAACCCGAAAGAGCAAGTGAAAGCCATAGTGTTGAGGAGCGGAAAAGTGCTTGAAAAAGAAGATCAACGAGAGGAAGCAGTTGACACATCTATAGTTAAGTTTTCTAAATCTACACCCGCACCCACTGCGTAATCTACAATTGCAATTCCCCCACCTTTCCCTGAAACATTAAAAAAGGTGAAATTGGATGCGCAATTTGGTAAGTTCTTAGAGGTATTCAAAAATTGCACATCAATATTCCCTTTGCTGATGCTCTGATGCAAATTCCGAGCTATGATAAATTTCTGAGAGACATCTTAGCTAACAAGAGGAAGTTGGAAGATCACATGACGATAAACTTGACTGAAAACTGCTCTCTCTGCATTGGTAAAAAACAAGATACCACTGAAACTAAAAGACCCAGGGAGTTTTTATATCCCTTGCGTGATTGGTGATATTGTTTTTCATAAAGCTTTGTGTGATCTTGGAGCGAGTATTAATATTATGGCGTTATCTGTATTCAGGAAGCTCGGATTAGGATAACCTAAGCCAAGAAGGATGTCCTGGCAAATAGCTGACAGATCTGTCAAATACCCACGAGGAGTCATAGAGGACGTCCTGGTAAAGGTGGACAAATTCATATTTCCTGCAGATTTTGTAGTACTTGACATGGAGGAAGACGTGGAGATGCCCTTGATTCTGGGGAGATCATTCCTTGCAACTGGCAAGGCCCTAATTGATGTTCAAGAAGGGAAGTTGAGATTAAGAGTCAGCGAATAAAGAAATTACTTTTGACGTCTTTACTGCTCTTAAGCACACACTGCACACCGATAACTGTTTTAGAATTGATGTTGTGGATTCACTTGTGTGTAATTTTGTGCATGAGGCCATGAAAGACCCATTGGAAGCCACCCTCACAACTGAATTGGATGATGATGACTTGGACGAAGAAAAAGCTGAAATAGTGGCATACTTTAATGCCAACCATCCATGGAGAAAGCCAATGAGGATGAGATTGGAGGATTTAGGAGAGCGCAGAGATTTGACCCCTCCAAAGTCAAGCATCGAGTAACCACCGACGCTTGAGCTCAAACTCTTACCTCCGCACCTAAAGTACGTATACCTAGGTGAGAATAACAATTTAACTATCATTATTTCTGGTGCTTTGACAGATGCTATGGAGGAAAAATTTTTGCAAGTTCTCAAAGAACACAAAAAGGCATTCGCTTGGAAGGTGGCCGATATCAAGGGAATAAGTCCATCGATCTGCATGCACAAAATCTTGATGGAAGAAAAGTACTCACCCCTCGTGCAACCTCAAAGATGACTCAATCCAAAGATGCAAGAGGTAGTGAAGGCTGAAACTATTAAGCTTATCGATGCAGGTATTATCTATCCTATTTCAGATAGTGCATGGGTAAGTCCTGTTCAATGTGTGCCTAAAAAATGTGGGATTACGGTGATCACTAATGAAAAGAATAAACTTATTCCCGCAAGGAATGTTACGGGGTGGAGAGTATGTATTGACTATAGGAAGTTGAATGGTGCCACCCATAAGTACCACTTTCCCCTTCCCTTTAGTGATGAGATGTTGGAAAGACTAGCGGGACGTGAGTTTTACTGTTTTCTAGACGGGTATTCGGGGTATAATCAAATCACTATTGCACCTGAGAACCAAGAGAAAACCACTTTCCCATATCCTTAGGAACATTTGCTTTTCTCAGTATGCCTTTTGATCTTTGTAATGCCCTTGCTACATTTCAGCGCTGCATGACTGCTATATTCCATGATATGATTGAAATTTTTCTTGAAATATTTATGAATGATTTTTCTATCTTTGGTTCAACGTTTGATGAGTGTTTGCAGAATCTGAGCTCTGTGTTGAGAAGGTGCGAGGAGACGAACCTGGTGCATAATTGGGAGAAATGCCGCTTCATGGTACAAGAGGGAATTGTCCTAGGGCAAAAGATTTCGGAACAAGGGATTGAGGTAGACAAAGCTAAAGTAGAAGTCATCAAGAACCTACCGCCACCAGCTTCAATAAAGGGAGTTAGAAGTTTTCTAGGTCACGCCGGTTCTATCGACGTTTTATCAAAGATTATTTTAAAGTTGCAAAACCCCTATCTTCTTTACTTATGAAAGATGCGCCTTTTGATTTTAATATTAATTGTCTGCAGGCATATGAGGATTTAAGGGAGCGCCTGGTGACGGCTCCTGTCTTGGTGGCACCAGATTGGGATCTACCCTTCGAGATCATGTGCGATTCCAGTGATACTGTGGTGGGGGCAGTGCTTGGCCAGTGACGAAACAAAGTATTTCATACAGTTTACTACGCAAGTAAGACCATAGATGAGGCTCAATTGAATTATGCAACAACTGAAAAGGAATTACTTGCAGTAGTATTTGCGCTTGACAAATTTCATTCATACATTGTTTTGTTTAAAGTCATTGTTTACATATATCACTCTGCATTGAAATATTTACTTGTTAAAAAAGATGCAAAGCCACGCCTACTTAGGTGGATTTTATTGTTGCAAGACTTTGACTTAGAAATAAAAGATAAGAAAGGTGTTGAGAATGTGGTGGCGGACCATTTGTCTAGACTTGAGCTTATTAGTAATGACTGTGTAGATCATGCTATTAAGGATTGGTTCCCTGATGAGCAACTGTTTGAGATGAAACATTGTCCTTGGTATGCAAATTTTGCGCCCCCCTCCCCACCAAATTTAACATTTCAACAAAGAAAGAAATTCTTTTCGGACGTGAAATATTATTTTTGGGAGAAACCCTTCTTGTTCAGAATATGTGCAGATTCTATGATCAGAAGGTGTGTTGCAGAGGAAGAGTTTGGTCAAATTCTCAACCATTGCCATGACCGTGAAGTAGGTGGTCATTTTGGACCAACAAAGACGACATTTAAGGTACTTGAATGTGCCTTTTATTGGCCAACCCTATTTAAAGATGCTCGTTCTTATGTTCTAGCCTGTGATAAATGCCAACGGACAGGTAACATCTCTAACCGTCATGAAATGCCATTGAATAATATCCTTGAGTGTGAGGTTTTTGATGTGTGGGGCATAGACTTCGTGGGACTGTTTCCCAACTCGTTCACAAAAAAGTATATTTTGGTGGCGGTTGAATATGTGTCTAAGTGGGTAGAAGCAGAATCATATGCCACTAATGATGCTCAAGTGGTCCTGAAATTTCTAAAGAAAAATATTTTTAACAGGTTTGGGACACCACGAGCAATCATTAGTGATGGTGGCACCCATTTTTGTAACAAACTATTTGAAATACTTTTGAGCAAATATGGTGTCACACATAAGATATCTACCCCATATCGCCCCCAAATGAGTGGTCAAGTGGAAGTGTCTAACCGAGAGATCAAGCGGATGTTGTAAAAAGTGGTAGGTGTTAGTCGAAAAGATTGGTCTGCGAGGTTGGATGATGCTCTTTGGGCATATAGGACTGCGTTTAAAATACCTATAAGCACTACATCATATAGACTACAGTTTGGTAAAGCATGTCATTTACCTGTAGAGTTAGAGCATCAAGCATACTGGGAAACAAAAGCACTAAACTTTAATTTTACTGATGCTGGTGAACGACGTCTGTTGCAAGTTGATCACTTGGAAGAATTCCAGAATCTGGCATACGATCTCGCATTATCATACAATGAAAAGACAAAGAGGGCTCATGACAAGCGGATCATCGAAAGGGAATTCAAAGAAGGTGAAAATGTACTACTCTATAACTCCCGGTTGCGACTGTTTCCTAGAATATTGAAGTCACGATGGTCTGGTCCATTCGTGATTTCTAAAGTATACCCATCGGGAGCCATGGAACTGCACGATGGAAAGGATGGGACGTTTACGGTCAATGCACAATGACTAAAGCACTACATGGGTGGCACAATTGAGCAACAACTTGGAATCACCCGGTTCCAAGACAATCCGAACTGAAACTGACCGATAGTCAAGCTCTCGACTATAAATTTAGAATTACCTCTCTCTCCCTTATCTTGCAGTTAGTTCGAATTTTTTTATGTCAGTTATTTTTATTTATTTATTAGTTATTTTTACTATTTTTCTAAAAAAAAAAGAAAAAAAAAATATTTGTGGACAGAGAGCTCGGCGCTCGAGTGGTAATTTTTTACCGCTCGAGCGCGAACGCTTAAGTCCTGATGAAAATTCCAGAGAGCTCGGCGCTCGAGCGGTAATTTTCTTCCGCTCCAGCGCGTCTGCATTTAAAAACGTGAATCCCTTTTCCCCTTTCTCATTCTACAGTTTCTCAAATCCCTAACAAATCCTCTCATCCCTTTTTCGGTTTTCTTGTGCAGAAATTTCGATCCCCACTCAGATTTCCGGCAACGTGGCACACTCTTCATTGGGAATCAAGACTCATCTCTCTCCGCTCATCCACCATCCCCAACACCACCACCATGGCACCCAAAAAATTGAAAGGTACTCCCGACTCCTCTTCATCTTCGTCTTTTGATAGAACACGTTTTTTAAGTGAGGCGGCTAGGGCGAGATATGAACACGCTAAAATTAATAGAAACCCAATTGCCGAGAGGAGATTCCGTAGGCAAATGGATGATAGATATTTAGATCCTATTGTGGAGTTAGAGAGGCGTGGATGGGAAAAATTTGGAAATCAACCTAAGGCGGTAGTGGTTTCAGTGGTTCGGGAATTCTATGCCAATGCAGCGGAAGGGAAGGATGGAAAGGTTTTTGTTAGAGGTCGACTGGTACCGTGTGACTCTGTTACAATTAACGCATTATTAAAAATGGCTAAAGTTGATGACTCTCGATTCGAGGCATTGGTCACCGACCCCAATTATGATATGATACTCGCAAAGCTGTGCCTTCCAGACGCGATGTGGAAACCATTGGGCAGACCGCCAAGCTGTTTTGACGAGAAGTATTTGGATGCCAAAATTGCTTTATGGTATCTATTTGTGGCCCGAAGGATGATGCCGGTTTCGCATAAGAGCAAGGTGCAAAAAAAGCGGGCGGTGCTGCTATTTGCCGAGACCGAAGGGTACAACATCAATGTGGGCAAACTTATAAATTCTCAGATGATAATGATTGCTCACAACAGTCAATGTCGGTCTCTTCTTCTCCACCATCATCTCGGATTTGTGTGCAAGGGCAGGGGTTGCTTTTCGGGATGACGAGGAATGACTGAAACCGCTGAAACCCATTTGTGTGGAGGACTTACAGCGGAAGAGTGCTAAACGACAAATTGACTTCCCCCCCAGCAAGAGAGATGTCGTTGGATCAAGCACAGCAGCCTCACGTAGCCGGCCGCCACAGCCCTTCCGGCGGACCCAGAATGAAAAAATGGACGAAGCCCTCTCCTTCATGGCGCATCAAGATCATGTCAACTCGAACGTCAATGACCATATTGCTTACGTTGAATCCTTGGTGCGCACTATGCTCGTTCACGGGGGCGTTGGCCCCGAGACAATATCACCACCCCCTCCATTCATCCCCCCTTCCAGTTTCAGTATGACTATCAGCAGCAGGGGATGCTCCGGGAGTGCCACCACTAGAGCATGACGATGAGGAGCCGTGATCAGGGGAGTTCACTTTTCCCCTTCTTTCATTTATTAATTTTCTACTGCATTCTGTTTTTGGTTCTTATTGTTGTTTCATTTCGTCATGCATTGTGCATTAGTGCATAAGTTCTGCATTCATATTTTCGGTTATGCCTTTCAGTTTCGTTTTCTCTTTGTGCCATGAGGACATAGAACACTCTTAGTATGAGGGGGTCATTTAGTTGTGTCAGTTGATGGTGAAACAAGTAAGTTGGTAGCCAATGATGATTTTAGGTTCAATGAACTGCATGTTGCTTAGTATTGTCACTCATTATGAATCCCTCGGCAAATTGTGAATTTGTATTGGGTAGTAGTGTAAATGACAGTTGAGTTTAAAAATCAGTGAGGAAACTAGAAAAACATGAGATGCGAGTAGAACTTGAAAGAATTTCTGTTGACAGTAGTGACTGACCAATGGCATACACTTGAGTAGAAAACTTCAAGCCACCTGGAATAATCTTCATCCAATCGTGCATCGAACCTCAAAAGTCGCCCCTAGGCCAGATAAATGAACATACCTTATATTCAAAGCCCAGGGCTTTTACATGAAAAAATTATGCACTAAAAAAGAGAAAAAGAAAAAGAAAAAAAAGGGATGTAAGGTGTGGGGGAGCCAAAAAGGGATGAAATCCGATCCCAAGGCTAAAAATATGGAGATGTAAGGCGTTGAGGAATGTCAGCTAAAAATGCGGACAAGTGCATAATGAAAATGTTCAGTGTACTCCCCATCTTTTTGAACCGTGTGAAACACTTATGGATATTGACCCCCCAATTCTTGTTAGAAAACTATGAAATTCTGCCGCTTTGTGTATACTGGTTGGTCACGAATAGAAACAGAACTCAGGATAGAGAACTTGCGTTGAATTGTTGATTTGGCGACTTTCAGGATTCGAGAATGAGACTATCTAAAGCACGAGCTGGTGAAACCCACAGCACACACACACGACCACATTTTCTGGCCACATCAAAATGCTATAAGATTCTTTAAAAATGGGATGTTAATAGACGATGTGGGTTGACTAATTGGATGTAGTTCAAAAACTCGCTGAGGCATGACATGTCAGTGTGCTGTTTAGCAATCAGTTTAGTTGGTTTAATACTTTCACTTTGTGTTTGTTTCATGTCTTGGATGTGGTCTGTAACTTATTTTGCTTGAGGGCAAGTAAAAGGTTAGTATGAGGGGGTTGATAGGTAAGGTTTTTACGTGTTTTACTGCATTAGTTTTGTGTGTGTTTGCATTGAGCATGCGTACATTTCATTTACATTTTTGTTCGTTTTAGAGTAAGCATATGCATGTGATAATGTCTCACTTGGGTGTGGTTAATTTGCAAGAAAAATGACCGGAAAACTGGAATCGGAGAAAAATGTGCAAGAATGAGCAGAAAGAATGGCGCCCGAGCGGAAGAAATTACCGCTCGGGCGCGAGAAGTGGTTCGTGCAGCCAATTTCCAGAAAGTGTAGCGCTCGGGCGGTAATATTCAACTGTCCAGGAGCGAGATGTGCCTTCCGAAGAATAAACATACACAATACTTGGCGCTCGGGCGGTAGAATGGCTGCTTTCCACAAGCAGAATTACAGAAGCTATGACGCTCGAGCGGTAATATTCTATCGCCCAAGTGCCACATATTTTTGGGAAGATTTCTTGTCCGATTCCTTACCTTATTTTCTAGATATGAAGGGTTAGGGGACGATTTTGGGGGGCATTCAAACATAATTCATCAGCCACCACAGGCCTTGGAGAGGATTTTGCGCTTGGAGTTGGAGATTCGAATATTTTCCTGGCGTTGTTCCTCGCACTTTCGTCACGAATAGTATTTCTGATATAGTTTTTTAAACATTGTTGTGTTTATTTCTACCAAATTCTAGTATCTAAACCAAAATATTTGTTGGTATTTAAGGGGATCATACCCCAAACTTTGATTTAGTTAATTTATATTTCGATTGTGGCTTTCTTCTTGAATGTGCTACTGTTTTGCATCGTGTTTTTAGAGCGTAGCTAAATTTAACAACGCTTTTATATTGCGAGTGAGTTCGAGAGAATAGCTTGTGATAGGAACGAGTATCATAGTCCGTGGATCTACAATTTACATAGATATATGAAATTGGATACGCGACGATAGTCATAGTTCATTCGGACGAAAACTAGGGGATTTCATAGATCGATAAGCGATTCACTCTTGATAAATAATTAAAGACATTTAATTACTTCAATGAGTAGAATTAGTTTGGCATAGATCGAGAGAGTGTGTTTAATTGAATAGGAAATCCTGTCGGAAGCGTAAATCACTATCGAACAAATTGATTAATTAAAAAGGATTAGGTGAACTGAAATTTCCAACAAATTCATTTCTCATTGTATTTTAATCAACCATTCTAAATATAATATCTCATTATTTAATTCCCGAATCTTTTTATTTGCATGTTTATTTGATCATAGTAGTAATAATCAATCAATCAAATTTTCGTTGCTAAAGATTTGATAACTAGGAATAATAATTGTCAAATACAGTCTTCAGTGGAACGATACTTGTACTCACTTACATTATAATATTACTTGACATCATGCATTTGCGATTAATTTTTGAGCATATAAAACCATATTTTTATTAAGGATTCCACAGTGCAAGTTTTGCTCGATCAGCCGCTAATTCAAGATCGTGGGTAGGATAATTCTTCTCGAATTCTTTCAACTGATGAGAAGCATAAGCGATTACTTTCCCACGCTGCATCACTACAGCTCCAAGTCATATCTTTGATACATCAGTGTATACAATAAAATCTTCAGTGCGGCACGGAAGTGCTAGAATAGTGGCTGATGTCAACTTGTCTTTCAACACTTGAATTCCGCATTTGTCCACTCAAACTTCACCGCTTTCCTCTTCAGATTGGTTAATGGCAGGGCTATTTTGGAGAAATTGCAAATAAAACTTCAATAATAACCTGTCAAACCAAGAAAACTACACACCTCGGAGAGTGTCGTAGGAATAGGACATTGTTTAATCGCTTCAATCTTCATGGGATCCACTGCAATGCCGTCTCTCGAAACGATATGGCCCAGAAATTATACTTGCTCTAACCATAATTCACACTTTTTCAACTTTGCATATAACTGATTTTCCCTCAATAAATGTAATACAGTTCTGAGATGCTCGGCATGAAGTTCTCGAGTCTTGGAATAAATCAGGATATCGTCATTGAAAGTG
Source organism: Primulina eburnea (assembly GCF_022965805.1). Taxonomy (NCBI): domain Eukaryota; kingdom Viridiplantae; phylum Streptophyta; class Magnoliopsida; order Lamiales; family Gesneriaceae; genus Primulina; species Primulina eburnea. The sequence goes on from NC_133108.1 coordinate 17,445,095, forward strand.
ATAACGAAGCTATCCAGATGTGGCTTGAAGACACAGTTCATTAGATCCTTGAAGACTGACGGAGCGTACGTCAACCTGAATGACATGACTATGAACTCATAATGGCCATACCTGGTTTTAGGGACGTCGGCTTCCCTAACTTTCAGCTGATAATAACCAGAACGCAGGTCGATCTTTGAAAACACTGTCGCTCCCTGCAGCTGGTCAAAGAGATCGTCAATCCTCGGCAATGGGTATTTAATACTCGGCAATGGATATTTATTCTTGATCGTGAATTTGTTGATTTATCTGTAATCAATGCACAACCGCGAAGATCCATCTTCCTTTTTGACAAATAAAATCGAAGCTCCCCACGGAGAAGAACTCGGACGAATAAATCTTTTGTCTAACAGATCCTGCAACTGATACTTCAGCTTCTTAATTTCAGTCGAGGCCATTCGGTAAGGAGCTTTCGAAATTGGAGCATTACCTGGAACAATCTCAATCACAAACTCAACTTAACGGTCATGTGGCAATCCAGGCACATCATCTGCAAATACTTCAGAAAAATCCTGAACTACCTCAATCTCATTCAACTTCATTGTCATCTCAGTATTCACATCTATCACAGCAGCTAAAAACCCCTGACACCCCTTTGATAACATTTCTTGAGCTTTGAGACAAGAAATATAAGGAGTTCCAAGCGAAATACCTAAACTCTGGAAAATCGTGCTATCATCATCTTATGCAGGAAATCGCACTGTCTTAGCCACACTGTCAATAACGGCACGATATGACGATAGCCAGTCCATTACCAAAATAACATCAAACCCCACCATGAGAATAATAATAATAAGGTCAGCAAAATTTATTTTCTCATTTACTTGTACTGTACAACCTTTAAGAATACTAGAAGTCCATATTTCGTCTCCCGATGGCAAAAAAATACTATAGTGGAGGGGTTCATAAGATGGAACAACATTCAAGGAGCGCAAGAAAATTTCTTACTTAAAGGAATGTGTATCACCAGTGTCAATCAATGTAATAGCAGCCTTGCCTGAAATTAAGATAGTACCTGATATAATAGGAGAATCAGGATTTGCGCCTTCTTTGGTCATTGTGAAGATTCTGCCTTGAACCATATCCTACCCTTTCTCACATTTTACTGGACAATTTCTAGTGACATGTCCAACACCTCCACAATGAAAGCATCGATTACTTCCAACCAAACACTAACCTGTATGCATTTTGCCACATTTTGGACATAGAAGTCGATCATATGCAGGAGGTGGCATAACAGCTATGGGTCGATCCTCCTCTTTCTCTTTTCCTCTGAACTTTCCCTTATCTTTACATATAGATCCTTGGCCCTTAGTAGAAAAATCTTGGCGCCTCAATTGTTTTTCTCTTTCAATTTCCTTCTCATCCTGATCGGCCATCCTTGCTTTTTCAACAACTTCTTTTTATGAAGCAGATTTAGACATACAAACGTCTCTTTTAATTTCATCCCGGACAGCTCTCAGAAAATGCTCGCCCTTTTCAATGTCATTACTGGCCAGATATGGGGTAAACTGACACCTCTCTTTGAATTTGATAATATACTCTTGCATTGACATATTTCCTTGCCTCAGTTCTAGAAATTCCTTCATTTTTTGACTTCGAATATCTCGAGGAATATATTTGTCATAGAATAAATCTTTAAACTACTGCCACTTTAGTATCGACACATTAACGGATACCTTGGTGGCGTCCCACCAAATCCTTGCTATCTTGGTCAGTAGAAAAATGGTACAGCTGACTCGATCTTTATCATCAAGATGAAGATAATCATAAATAGCCTCCACAGCTTTGACCCATTCCAAGGCAACCATGGGATCAGTGCTACCATCAAATTCTGGTGGCTTCACCTTATGAAATCTTTCGTATGCGCCTTCATTACTGGGATCGTGCCTCACCTGCTCTCCCTCGCCCTGCATTCTGCATCCGTAAGAGCTACTGGATTTGCTCGCTGTGTACCTTGGCCTGTTCTTTCAGTAACTTGCTAAATTCATCAACCACTTTAAATGATGAGCTATCCTCCCCTTCTGATGCTTTACGTTTAGGCGGCATGATCCTATAATACATATTAGTTCAAAACCATTTCCACACATAACATATAATAATTATTGAGGCTACACTTCCATATTATCAAATAATGCAGGTACATACATGTCGAATTGTCGACAGCAGAGGGAGTCATATGCCAAATCATTGGTCCGAAAATCTCGGTTCTGATACCACTAAATGTTCCACTCGTGACTAAAATGCATAAACAGTGCGGAAGCTTTTAAATATAACTAGGAGAAAAGGTCTAATTTTAAAAAAAAATTGGGCAGCATCTCCCCGCATTAGGACATGTTACCTGCCTCAAGAAACACATAAAACACATTCAAAAGATTTTAATATACATCATATACCAGTTAATATAGTATCTACACTTATTTCTATTTCAAATAAAAAACAAGATTTTCAATATTTCCCAAAATAACCAAACTCTTAACACATGAACATAATTGGAATGCGTATAAAACTCAGCAAATGAAATCAATACTAACAATATACATATATAACATTTTATTGTAAAACATAAGAATGTAGCCTCAATTTCATTTTGTTGAAAACATTATCCTCCTCATTTCTTAAACGTCGAAACATCATTTAATACCGGCCTTCAAGAATCATAATACAACAATACATAAGGATGATATTCATTTTCATTGATTAACTGAAGAATTGATAGTTCTTATAAGATATTTGTAACGTACCGTACTTTTATCTACTAACATTTGCGGAAGAAATAAAAATTTTCTTAAATAAAAACGTGAGCATTCAAAATTCGATAAAATGAACTGTACGTCTCAACAAAGATCTAAAATAGAGTTTGACAAAAGTATTTGAACATTTTCATAAAGACTTAAAAACTTGGCGGTCCTCGTGTTTAGCCTCCCGCTCAGTCCAAGCCTGCTCCTTGGTCCCCACCTCCTGTCTCCTCATAAACAACCTCACCTGCATCGATCAAGTCTAGTGAGTCTAAAGACTCAATACGTATAAACTGGAAGTAACAAGTACTACATAATAAGATCACAAGCAACTTTAAAATAGGATATACATACTTTAAACGTGAACTTGCAAGATAAAACTTGACAAACGTACATACATACTTAGACGTGCCATGAAATTTTCTTAAACATGCTTGCATACTTGAACATACTTAAAAATACATAGCTTCGTCATTTTGCGTAGAGATATGTTTAAAAGAAAGTGACCCATAGCATAATTCGCCTGATCAGACTAAACCACAGTACTGGGATGAAAGAGACGTATGCACTGCCACATACATGAGATCCTCATTCATAATTTAACGGGCTGATTGGTCCACGTTCATAATTTAACGTTTTCCAATCACGATCTAAACCCATTCATAATTTAACGGGCGGATTGGTCCCCGTTCATAATTTAACTCTTTCCAATCCTAAACATAATTTGGTCACAAGACATTTAGCATACCTCAAAAACTTAAAATATTTTCTTGCACGTCAAACATACTTACTTGGCGTTGAGGGATTCGTTGGACTTAGATTGGGGACGTTGCTGCACATACTAACATGAATTCAAATGCTTAACTTGCATAACTTAGACGTAGGTATTCGTGCTCATCACCGAATTAGATAAATAGCTTAAGACATTCTAAATCGCTCGGGACTTGACCTCATATAATCATTGCGTTGAACCATGATATGAAAACCCAAGAGCACAGTAAAGTTTTCCCCAAACAGGTGCTACATGGACACCGTGCCCAGGTACGGCTATGGGTCCGTGTAGTTTCGCTAAAAGACCTACCGAAAAGAAACAAAGCCACGGACCCCGTGCCCTGCTCCATGTGGGGTCCGTGTGTGTGCGCGAAAAGAAGAACTCGGGAAGAAGAAGGGACACGGACGCCGTGCCCAGGTCCGGCTCCGGGTCCGTGTATTTGCGCAAAAATGGCACCAATAAGAAATAAAGGCACGGACCCCGCGCCAGGGTTTGTGTCCGGGTCTATGTGCCTGCGCAAGTTTGAAATCCACGAAATTTTAGTACATATATTGCTTAGCACTCTAAACTCGATCTTACGGACTATGAACCGACACCCCGAGACCCATCTTAGCATGCCATAACATAAAAGCAAAATTCGCACAAACACCCAAAGCAACGCCTTCCACCCTACGACCGTACAATTCAAAAATGTGGCAATTGACACCAACTCGTTTCCTACGACTTCTAATACGTTCGAGTGCCTATCGACACTAAACGACATATCAAATAACATCCCAACATCATACTAAGCATACTTAGATGCAGCAACGATCACCCAACGATCCCCAACGAAGCCTGCAACCATAAAACTTCAAGAACGTATCAATATCGTAATTTTCGGAAAATGCAGTTTGAGCAGTCTCACGAAAAACACCATAACTCACTCAATTTTTATCCAAATATTTCGAATTTACTTAATCGAAAGTATCGAAAAGTTCTACAATTTTCACGTTGAAAGTTTTCTTAGAATCAAAACCGAAAAATCGCAGTATTTAAAAATACATCAAAAACGAGTTTTCGGATCTAAAAATTATTTCAAAACTAATCCAAACCATTTTCTGCTCAAACGACGAACGGCACACATAAATTTTTACGCATAAAAATAACACAACACCTAATATGACGAAATCGATGCAGAAATAACAGAATATACGTGCCTTTTGATATTAAAAACTCACGATACGGCGATACCGAAGCGAATAAACGGAGCGAGGCTTGTTCCGGTACGATTGTGGCTCGATTTCCTTGCGAAAAAAGTCACGAATTTTGCTGGGAATACTGAAGGGGTTGGGGTGGCTGCTTCCTTTACTAAGAACCCTAAGTTTTTCACTCTTAAAAATAATAGAAACATGAATTGTGATTGTGTGTGCGGTTTGCCGATTCCAGTGTGTGTAAAAGTGTGTAAGATGTGCAAGTGTGTGTGTCTAGCGTGAGTTTAGAAATAATTAGGGGATGATTTTTCTTAATTATACCATTAACCATGGTAATCGGGATACTAATTAAAATGTTAACTCAATTAACAAATTAATTAAAAATACTATCCATGCAAATCTTTAAATATAATCCCCTAATTAAAATAAAAACACACTAATTATTTAAAAAAACTCCTAAATTTAAATAATACACACAGAAGACGAAGTTTAAAAGTTCTAAACTCCTAAATTATTAAATACATAAATAAGGCTTTTGAAATACTAAAAACTTAATAAATTATTTAAAATGCCCCATCCTTAACTTAAAATAAAATACCACATTTTAAATTGCCAAGAATCTTCCCCGGTCTTTTCCTCGATCCCGCCTCGAATAATCTCCTGAAACATGAAACTCGAAAAACATTCTAACGTGCATCACATAAACATAATTAATTCAAAATAATGCATTTAAATAAATCATGCACTACTAAGACTCATTTTAAAATTTAATAAATACTTTTAAAATTAATTAAATGCATGGGTTATACGTGTACTGAATTTGGGCACTACATGAAACGTACCGTACTTTTACTACAAAATTTGCGGAAAAATTAAATTTTTTCTTTAATATAAAATAATCTTCAATATTTGCCATAAAATACCACAACCAAATCCCCCATAGGAAAAGGTTGTCAAAAGAGTCGTTCATAAAATATTTGAAATTGAAACATCACCAATAAAATCTGCTAACAAAATACTTGCTCAAAACATCTCCCATCA